>NC_057804.1:673287237-673309884 GCF_018294505.1 Triticum aestivum
GTAGAATCACTCCGGGGCCCAAAACTGAGTAATAGTCCAAGAAACGAGTCAGAATCGGCCTAAACTGCGATTGTTGATAACCGACACGTAAGCGCACCTTGCGGTTCGACAACCATGGAAATCACTTTGGGGCCCCAAAACAGTGAGTAATAGTCCATGAAACGGGCCAGAATCGGACAAAATTGCGAGTGTTGATGATCGACACATAAACGCACCCCGAGGATCGTCAGTCGGGGACATCACCAGGACCCCAAAATAGTGAGTAATAGTCCATGAAACGGGCCAGAATCGGCAAAAAATTGCGAGTGCTGATGACCGACACATAAGCGCACCTTGGGGTTCAACAACTATGGAAATCGCTTCGGGACCCCAAAACGGTTAGTAATAGTCCACGAAACGGGCCAGAATCGGGCAAAATTGCGAGTGTTGACGACCGACACATAAACGCACCATGGAGATCGTCAATCATGGAAATAGCTCTGGGACCCCCAAAACGGTGAGGAATAGTCCAGGAAAGAGCCCAGAATCGGGAAAAATTGTGAGTGTTGATGGCCGACATGTAAACGCACCCCGGCGTTCATTAATCGTGAAAATCACCCTGGGACCCCAAAACAGTGAGTAATAGTCCACGAGATGGCCCAGAATCGGCCAGAACTGTAACTGTTGATGACCGACATGTAAAGAACCCTGGGGTTCGTTAATCGTGGAAATCACTCCGGGACCCAAAATAGTAAGTAATGGTCCATGAAATGGGCAAGAATCGGCCAAAACTTGAGGGTTGATGACCGACACGTAACGCAACTTGGGGTTCAAAAACTATGAAAATCGTTTCGGGACCCCAAAGCGGTAAGTAATAGTCCACGAAACGGGTCAGAATTGCCCGAAACTGTGAGTGTTGATGACGAACACGTAAACACACCCCAAGGGTCGTCAATAGTGGAAATCGCTCTGGCACCCCAAAACAATGAGTAATAATGCTCGAAACGGACGAAAATCGGCCAAAATTGTGAGTGTTGATGACAGGCATGTAAATGCACCCCGGGGTTTGTTAATCATGGAAATCACTCTGGGACCCCAAAAGAGTGAGTAATAGTCACTGAAACGGGCTAGAATCGGCCAAAACTATGAGTGTTGATGACCAACACGTAAACGCATCCCGGGGTTCATTAATCATGGAAATCAATCCGGGACCCCAGAACAGCGAGTAATAGTCCACGAAACGGGCAAGAATCGGCCAAAACTGCGAGTGTTGATGACCAACATGTAAGCGCACCTTGGGGTTCAACAACTATGGAAATCGCTTCAGGACCCCACAACGGTGAGTAATAGTCCATGAAAGAAGTCATAATTGGCCAAAATTTTGAGTGTTGAGGACGGACACGTAAACGCACCCCTAGGATCGTCAAACGTGGAAATTGCTATAGGACCCCAACACGGAGAGTAATAGTGCATGAAATGGACCAGAATCGGCCAAAATTGTGAATGTTGATGACCGACACGTAAACGCACGTCGGGGTTTGTCAATCGTAGAATCACTCCGGGGCCCAAAACTGAGTAATAGTCCAAGAAACGAGTCAGAATCGGCCTAAACTGCGATTGTTGATGACCGACACGTAAGCGCACCTTGCGGTTCGACAACCATGGAAATCACTTTGGGGCCCCAAAACACTGAGTAATAGTCCATGAAACGGGCCAGAATCGGACAAAATTGCGAGTGTTGATGATCGACACATAAACGCACCCCGAGGATCGTCAGTCGGGGACATCACCAGGACCCCAAAATAGTGAGTAATAGTCCATGAAACGGGCCAGAATCGGCAAAAAATTGCGAGTGCTGATGACCGACACATAAGCGCAGCTTGGGGTTCAACAACTATGGAAATCGCTTCGGGACCCCAAATCGGTTAGTAATAGTCCAC
Source organism: Triticum aestivum (assembly GCF_018294505.1). NCBI lineage: Eukaryota > Viridiplantae > Streptophyta > Magnoliopsida > Poales > Poaceae > Triticum > Triticum aestivum. The sequence continues at coordinate 673,289,157 of NC_057804.1, forward strand.
GAAACGGGCCAGAATCGGGCAAAATTGCGAGTGTTGACGACCGACACATAAACGCACCGTGGAGATCGTCAATCATGGAAATAGCTCTGGGACCCCCAAAACGGTGAGGAATAGTCCAGGAAAGAGCCCAGAATCGGGAAAAATTGTGAGTGTTGATGGCCGACATGTCAACGCACCCCGGCGTTCATTAATCGTGAAAATCACCCTGGGACCCCAAAACAGTGAGTAATAGTCCACGAGATGGCCCAGAATCGGCCAGGACTGTAACTGTTGATGACCGACATGTAAAGAACCCTGGGGTTCGTTAATCGTGGAAATCACTCCGGGACCCAAAATAGTAAGTAATGGTCCATGAAATGGGCAAGAATCGGCCAAAACTTGAGGGTTGATGACCGACACGTAAGCGCAACTTGGGGTTCAAAAACTATGAAAATCGTTTCGGGACCCCAAAGCGGTAAGTAATAGTCCACGAAACAGGTCAGAATTGGCCGAAACTGTGAGTGTTGATGACGAACACGTAAACACACCCCAAGGGTCGTCAATGGTGGAAATCGCTCTGGCACCCCAAAACAATGAGTAATAGTGCTCGAAACGGACGAAAATCGGCGAAAATTGTGAGTGTTGATGACAGGCATGTAAACGCACCCCGGGGTTTGTTAATCGTGGAAATCACTCTGGGACCCCAAAAGAGTGAGTAATAGTCACTGAAACGGGCTAGAATCGGCCAAAACTGTGAGTGTTGATGACCAACACGTAAACGCATCCCGGGGTTCATTAATCATGGAAATCAATCCGGGACCCCAGAACAGCGAGTAATAGTCCACGAAACGGGCAAGAATCGGCCAAAACTGCGAGTGTTGATGACCAACATGTAAGCGCACCTTGGGGTTCAACAACTATGGAAATCGCTTCAGGACCCCACAACGGTGAGTAATAGTCCATGAAAGAAGTCATAATTGGCCAAAATTTTGAGTGTTGAGGACGGACACGTAAACGCACCCCTAGGATCGTCAAACGTGGAAATTGCTATAGGACCCCAACACGAAGAGTAATAGTGCATGAAATGGACCAGAATCGGCCAAAATTGTGAATGTTGATGACCGACACGTAAACGCACGTCGGGGTTTGTCAATCGTAGAATCACTCCGGGGCCCAAAACTGAGTAATAGTCCAAGAAACGAGTCAGAATCGGCCTAAACTGCGATTGTTGATGACCGACACGTAAGCGCACATTGCGGTTCGACAACCATGGAAATCACTTTGGGGCCCCAAAACAGTGAGTAATAGTCCATGAAACGGGCCAGAATCGGACAAAATTGCGAGTGTTGATGATCGACACATAAACGCACCCCGAGGATCGTCAGTCGGGGACATCACCAGGACCCCAAAATAGTGAGTAATAGTCCATGAAACGGGCCAGAATCGGCAAAAAATTGCGAGTGCTGATGACCGACACATAAGCGCACCTTGGGGTTCAACAACTATGGAAATCGCTTCGGGACCCCAAAACGGTTAGTAATAGTCCACGAAACGGGCCAGAATCAGGCAAAATTGCGAGTGTTGACGACCGACACATAAACGCACCGTGGAGATCGTCAATCATGGAAATAGCTCTGGGACCCCCAAAACGGTGAGGAATAGTCCAGGAAAGAGCCTAGAATCGGGAAAAATTGTGAGTGTTGATGGCCGACATGTAAACGCACCCCGGCGTTCATTAATCGTGAAAATCACCCTGGGACCCCAAAACAGTGAGTAATAGTCCACGAGATGGCCCAGAATCGGCCAGAACTGTAACTGTTGATGACCGACATGTAAAGAACCCTGGGGTTCGTTAATCGTGGAAATCACTCCGGGACCCAAAATAGTAAGTAATGGTCCATGAAATGGGCAAGAATCGGCCAAAACTTGAGGGTTGATGACCGACACGTAAGCGCAACTTGGGGTTCAAAAACTATGAAAATCGTTTCGGGACCCCAAAGCGGTAAGTAATAGTCCACGAAACGGGTCAGAATTGGCCGAAACTGTGAGTGTTGATGACGAACACGTAAACACACCCCAAGGGTCGTCAATAGTGGAAATCGCTCTGGCACCCCCAAACAATGAGTAATAGTGCTCGAAACGGACGAAAATCAGCCAAAATTGTGAGTGTTGATGACAGGCATGTAAATGCACCCCGGGGTTTGTTAATCGTGGAAATCACTCTGGGACCCCAAAAGAGTGAGTAATAGTCACTGAAACGGGCTAGAATCGGCCAAAACTGTGAGTGTTGATGACCAACACGTAAACGCATCCCGGGGTTCATTAATCATGGAAATCAATCCGGGACCCCAGAACAGCGAGTAATAGTCCACGAAACGGGCAAGAATCGGCCAAAACTGCGAGTGTTGATGACCAACATGTAAGCGCACCTTGGGGTTCAACAACTATGGAAATCGCTTCAGGACCCCACAACGGTGAGTAATAGTCCATGAAAGAAGTCATAATTGGCCAAAATTTTGAGTGTTGAGGACGGACACGTAAACGCACCCCTAGGATCGTCAAACGTGGAAATTGCTATAGGACCCCAACACGGAGAGTAATAGTGCATGAAATGGACCAGAATCGGCCAAAATTGTGAATGTTGATGACCGACACGTAAACGCACGTCGGGGTTTGTCAATCGTAGAATCATTCCGGGGCCCAAAACTGAGTAATAGTCCAAGAAACGAGTCAGAATCGGCCTAAACTGCGATTGTTGATGACCGACACGTAAGCGCACCTTGCGGTTCGACAACCATGGAAATCACTTTGGGGCCCCAAAACAGTGAGTAATAGTCCATGAAACGGGCCAGAATCGGACAAAATTGCGAGTGTTGATGATCGACACATAAACGCACCCCGAGGATCGTCAGTCGGGGACATCACCAGGACCCCAAAATAGTGAGTAATAGTCCATGAAACGGGCCAGAATCGGCAAAAAATTGCGAGTGCTGATGACCGACACATAAGCGCACCTTGGGGTTCAACAACTATGGAAATCGCTTCGGGACCCCAAAACGGTTAGTAATAGTCCACGAAACGGGCCAGAATCGGGCAAAATTGCGAGTGTTGACGACCGACACATAAACGCACCGTGGAGATCGTCAATCATGGAAATAGCTCTGGGACCCCCAAAACGGTGAGGAATAGTCCAGGAAAGAGCCCAGAATCGGGAAAAATTGTGAGTGTTGATGGCCGACATGTAAACGCACCCCGGCGTTCATTAATCGTGAAAATCACCCTGGGACCCCAAAACAGTGACTAATAGTCCACGAGATGGCCCAGAATCGGCCAGAACTGTAACTGTTGATGACCGACATGTAAAGAACCCTGGGGTTCGTTAATCGTGGAAATCACTCCGGGACCCAAAATAGTAAGTAATGGTCCATGAAATGGGCAAGAATCGGCCAAAACTTGAGGGTTGATGACCGACACGTAAGCGCAACTTGGGGTTCAAAAACTATGAAAATCGTTTCGGGACCCCAAAGCGGTAAGTAATAGTCCACGAAACGGGTCAGAATTGGCCGAAACTGTGAGTGTTGATGACGAACACGTAAACACACCCCAAGGGTCGTCAATGGTGGAAATCGCTCTGGCACCCCAAAACAATGAGTAATAGTGCTCGAAACGGACGAAAATCGGCGAAAATTGTGAGTGTTGATGACAGGCATGTAAACGCACCCCGGGGTTTGTTAATCGTGGAAATCACTCTGGGACCCCAAAAGAGTGAGTAATAGTCACTGAAACGGGCTAGAATCGGCCAAAACTGTGAGTGTTGATGACCAACACGTAAACGCATCCCGGGGTTCATTAATCATGGAAATCAATCCGGGACCCCAGAACAGCGAGTAATAGTCCACGAAACGGGCAAGAATCGGCCAAAACTGCGAGTGTTGATGACCAACATGTAAGCGCACCTTGGGGTTCAACAACTATGGAAATCGCTTCAGGACCCCACAACGGTGAGTAATAGTCCATGAAAGAAGTCATAATTGGCCAAAATTTTGAGTGTTGAGGACGGACACGTAAACGCACCCCTAGGATCGTCAAACGTGGAAATTGCTATAGGACCCCAACACGAAGAGTAATAGTGCATGAAATGGACCAGAATCGGCCAAAATTGTGAATGTTGATGACCGACACGTAAACGCACGTCGGGGTTTGTCAATCGTAGAATCACTCCGGGGCCCAAAACTGAGTAATAGTCCAAGAAACGAGTCAGAATCGGCCTAAACTGCGATTGTTGATGACCGACACGTAAGCGCACATTGCGGTTCGACAACCATGGAAATCACTTTGGGGCCCCAAAACAGTGAGTAATAGTCCATGAAACGGGCCAGAATCAGACAAAATTGCGAGTGTTGATGATCGACACATAAACGCACCCCGAGGATCGTCAGTCGGGGACATCACCAGGACCCCAAAATAGTGAGTAATAGTCCATGAAACGGGCCAGAATCGGCAAAAAATTGCGAGTGCTGATGACCGACACATAAGCGTACCTTGGGGTTCAACAACTATGGAAATCGCTTCGGGACCCCAAAACGGTTAGTAATAGTCCACGAAACGGGCCAGAATCAGGCAAAATTGCGAGTGTTGACGACCGACACATAAACGCACCGTGGAGATCGTCAATCATGGAAATAGCTCTGGGACCCCCAAAACGGTGAGGAATAGTCCAGGAAAGAGCCCAGAATCGGGAAAAATTGTGAGTGTTGATGGCCGACATGTAAACGCACCCCGGCGTTCATTAATCGTGAAAATCACCCTGGGACCCCAAAACAGTGAGTAATAGTCCACGAGATGGCCCAGAATCGGCCAGAACTGTAACTGTTGATGACCGACATGTAAAGAACCCTGGGGTTCGTTAATCGTGGAAATCACTCCGGGACCCAAAATAGTAAGTAATGGTCCATGAAATGGGCAAGAATCGGCCAAAACTTGAGGGTTGATGACCGACACATAAGCGCAACTTGGGGTTCAAAAACTATGAAAATCGTTTCGGGACCCCAAAGCGGTAAGTAATAGTCCACGAAACGGGTCAGAATTGGCCGAAACTGTGAGTGTTGATGACGAACACGTAAACACACCCCAAGGGTCGTCAATAGTGGAAATCGCTCTGGCACCCCCAAACAATGAGTAATAGTGCTCGAAACGGACGAAAATCGGCCAAAATTGTGAGTGTTGATGACAGGCATGTAAATGCACCCCGGGGTTTGTTAATCGTGGAAATCACTCTGGGACCCCAAAAGAGTGAGTAATAGTCACTGAAACGGGCTAGAATCGGCCAAAACTGTGAGTGTTGATGACCAACACGTAAACGCATCCCGGGGTTCATTAATCATGGAAATCAATCCGGGACCCCAGAACAGCGAGTAATAGTCCACGAAACGGGCAAGAATCGGCCAAAACTGCGAGTGTTGATGACCAACATGTAAGCGCACCTTGGGGTTCAACAACTATGGAAATCGCTTCAGGACCCCACAACGGTGAGTAATAGTCCATGAAAGAAGTCATAATTGGCCAAAATTTTGAGTGTTGAGGACGGACACGTAAACGCACCCCTAGGATCGTCAAACGTGGAAATTGCTATAGGACCCCAACACGGAGAGTAATAGTGCATGAAATGGACCAGAATCGGCCAAAATTGTGAATGTTGATGACCGACACGTAAACGCACGTCGGGGTTTGTCAATCGTAGAATCACTCCGGGGCCCAAAACTGAGTAATAGTCCAAGAAACGAGTCAGAATCGGCCTAAACTGCGATTGTTGATGACCGACACGTAAGCGCACCTTGCGGTTCGACAACCATGGAAATCACTTTGGGGCCCCAAAACAGTGAGTAATAGTCCATGAAACGGGCCAGAATCGGACAAAATTGCGAGTGTTGATGATCGACACATAAACGCACCCCGAGGATCGTCAGTCGGGGACATCACCAGGACCCCAAAATAGTGAGTAATAGTCCATGAAACGGGCCAGAATCGGCAAAAAATTGCGAGTGCTGATGACCGACACATAAGCGCACCTTGGGGTTCAACAACTATGGAAATCGCTTCGGGACCCCAAAACGGTTAGTAATAGTCCACGAAACGGGCCAGAATCGGGCAAAATTGCGAGTGTTGACGACCGACACATAAACGCACCGTGGAGATCGTCAATCATGGAAATAGCTCTGGGACCCCCAAAACGGTGAGGAATAGTCCAGGAAAGAGCCCAGAATCGGGAAAAATTGTGAGTGTTGATGGCCGACATGTAAACGCACCCCGGCGTTCATTAATCGTGAAAATCACCCTGGGACCCCAAAACAGTGAGTAATAGTCCACGAGATGGCCCAGAATCGGCCAGAACTGTAACTGTTGATGACCGACATGTAAAGAACCCTGGGGTTCGTTAATCGTGGAAATCACTCCGGGACCCAAAATAGTAAGTAATGGTCCATGAAATGGGCAAGAATCGGCCAAAACTTGAGGGTTGATGACCGACACGTAAGCGCAACTTGGGGTCCAAAAACTATGAAAATCGTTTCGGGACCCCAAAGCGGTAAGTAATAGTCCACGAAACGGGTCAGAATTGGCCGAAACTGTGAGTGTTGATGACGAACACGTAAACACACCCCAAGGGTCGTCAATGGTGGAAATCGCTCTGGCACCCCAAAACAATGAGTAATAGTGCTCGAAACGGACGAAAATCGGCCAAAATTGTGAGTGTTGATGACAGGCATGTAAACGCACCCCGGGGTTTGTTAATCGTGGAAATCACTCTGGGACCCCAAAAGAGTGAGTAATAGTCACTGAAACGGGCTAGAATCGGCCAAAACTGTGAGTGTTGATGACCAACACGTAAACGCATCCCGGGGTTCATTAATCATGGAAATTAATCCGGGACCCCAGAACAGCGAGTAATAGTCCACGAAACGGGCAAGAATCGGCCAAAACTGCGAGTGTTGATGACCAACATGTAAGCGCACCTTGGGGTTCAACAACTATGGAAATCGCTTCAGGACCCCACAACAGTGAGTAATAGTCCATGAAAGAAGTCATAATTGGCCAAAATTTTGAGTGTTGAGGACGGACACGTAAACGCACCCCTAGGATCGTCAAACGTGGAAATTGCTATAGGACCCCAACACGAAGAGTAATAGTGCATGAAATGGACCAGAATCGGCCAAAATTGTGAATGTTGATGACCGACACGTAAACGCACGTCGGGGTTTGTCAATCGTAGAATCACTCCGGGGCCCAAAACTGAGTAATAGTCCAAGAAACGAGTCAGAATCGGCCTAAACTGCGATTGTTGATGACCGACACGTAAGCGCACATTGCGGTTCGACAACCATGGAAATCACTTTGGGGCCCCAAAACAGTGAGTAATAGTCCATGAAACGGGCCAGAATCGGACAAAATTGCGAGTGTTGATGATCGACACATAAACGCACCCCGAGGATCGTCAGTCGGGGACATCACCAGGACCCCAAAATAGTGAGTAATAGTCCATGAAACGGGCCAGAATCGGCAAAAAATTGCGAGTGCTGATGACCGACACATAAGCGCACCTTGGGGTTCAACAACTATGGAAATCGCTTCGGGACCCCAAAACGGTTAGTAATAGTCCACGAAACGGGCCAGAATCGGGCAAAATTGCGAGTGTTGACGACCGACACATAAACGCACCGTGGAGATCGTCAATCATGGAAATAGCTCTGGGACCCCCAAAACGGTGAGGAATAGTCCAGGAAAGAGCCCAGAATCGGGAAAAATTGTGAGTGTTGATGGCCGACATGTAAACGCACCCCGGCGTTCATTAATCGTGAAAATCACCCTGGGACCCCAAAACAGTGAGTAATAGTCCACGAGATGGCCCAGAATCGGCCAGAACTGTAACTGTTGATGACCGACATGTAAAGAACCCTGGGGTTCGTTAATCGTGGAAATCACTCCGGGACCCAAAATAGTAAGTAATGGTCCATGAAATGGGCAAGAATCGGCCAAAACTTGAGGGTTGATGACCGACACGTAAGCGCAACTTGGGGTCCAAAAACTATGAAAATCGTTTCGGGACCCCAAAGCGGTAAGTAATAGTCCACGAAACGGGTCAGAATTGGCCGAAACTGTGAGTGTTGATGACGAACACGTAAACACACCCCAAGGGTCGTCAATGGTGGAAATCGCTCTGGCACCCCAAAACAATGAGTAATAGTGCTCGAAACGGACGAAAATCGGCCAAAATTGTGAGTGTTGATGACAGGCATGTAAACGCACCCCGGGGTTTGTTAATCGTGGAAATCACTCTGGGACCCCAAAAGAGTGAGTAATAGTCACTGAAACGGGCTAGAATCGGCCAAAACTGTGAGTGTTGATGACCAACACGTAAACGCATCCCGGGGTTCATTAATCATGGAAATTAATCCGGGACCCCAGAACAGCGAGTAATAGTCCACGAAACGGGCAAGAATCGGCCAAAACTGCGAGTGTTGATGACCAACATGTAAGCGCACCTTGGGGTTCAACAACTATGGAAATCGCTTCAGGACCCCACAACGGTGAGTAATAGTCCATGAAAGAAGTCATAATTGGCCAAAATTTTGAGTGTTGAGGACGGACACGTAAACGCACCCCTAGGATCGTCAAACGTGGAAATTGCTATAGGACCCCAACACGAAGAGTAATAGTGCATGAAATGGACCAGAATCGGCCAAAATTGTGAATGTTGATGACCGACACGTAAACGCACGTCGGGGTTTGTCAATCGTAGAATCACTCCGGGGCCCAAAACTGAGTAATAGTACAAGAAACGAGTCAGAATCGGCCTAAACTGCGATTGTTGATGACCGACACGTAAGCGCACATTGCGGTTCGACAACCATGGAAATCACTTTGGGGCCCCAAAACAGTGAGTAATAGTCCATGAAACGGGCCAGAATCGGACAAAATTGCGAGTGTTGATGATCGACACATAAACGCACCCCGAGGATCGTCAGTCGGGGACATCACCAGGACCCCAAAATAGTGAGTAATAGTCCATGAAACGGGCCAGAATCGGCAAAAAATTGCGAGTGCTGATGACCGACACATAAGCGCACCTTGGGGTTCAACAACTATGGAAATCGCTTCGGGACCCCAAAACGGTTAGTAATAGTCCACGAAACGGGCCAGAATCGGGCAAAATTGCGAGTGTTGACGACCGACACATAAACGCACCGTGGAGATCGTCAATCATGGAAATAGCTCTGGGACCCCCAAAACGGTGAGGAATAGTCCAGGAAAGAGCCCAGAATCGGGAAAAATTGTGATTGTTGATGGCCTACATGTAAACGCACCCCAGCGTTCATTAATCGTGAAAATCACCCTGGGACCCCAAAACAGTGAGTAATAGTCCACGAGATGGCCCAGAATCGGCCAGAACTGTAACTGTTGATGACCGACATGTAAAGAACCCTGGGGTTCGTTAATCGTGGAAATCACTCCGGGACCCAAAATAGTAAGTAATGGTCCATGAAATGGGCAAGAATCGGCCAAAACTTGAGGGTTGATGACCGACACGTAAGCGCAACTTGGGGTTCAAAAACTATGAAAATCGTTTCGGGACCCCAAAACGGTAAGTAATAGTCCACGAAACGGGTCAGAATTGGCCGAAACTGTGAGTGTTGATGACGAACACGTAAACACACCCCAAGGGTCGTCAATGGTGGAAATCGCTCTGGCACCCCAAAACAATGAGTAATGGTGCTCGAAACGGACGAAAATCGCCCAAAATTGTGAGTGTTGATGACAGGCATGTAAATGCACCCCGGGGTTTGTCAATCGTGGAAATCACTCTGGGACCCCAAAAGAGTGAGTAATAGTCACTGAAACGGGCTAGAATCGGCCAAAACTGTGAGTGTTGATGACCAACACGTAAACGCATCCCGGGGTTCATTAATCATGGAAATCAATCCGGGACCCCAGAACAGCGAGTAATAGTCCACGAAACAGGCAAGAATCGGCCAAAACTGCGAGTGTTGATGACCAACATGTAAGCGCACCTTGGGGTTCAACAACTATGGAAATCGCTTCAGGACCCCACAACGGTGAGTAATAGTCCATGAAAGAAGTCATAATTGGCCAAAATTTTGAGTGTTGAGGACGGACACATAAACGCACCCCTAGGATCGTCAAACGTGGAAATTGCTATAGGACCCCAACACGGAGAGTAATAGTGCATGAAATGGACCAGAATCGGCCGAAATTGTGAATGTTGATGACCGACACGTAAACGCACGTCGGGGTTTGTCAATCGTAGAATCACTCCGGGGCCCAAAACTGAGTAATAGTCCAAGAAACGAGTCAGAATCGGCCTAAACTGCGATTGTTGATGACCGACACGTAAGCGCACCTTGCGGTTCGACAACCATGGAAATCACTTTGGGGCCCCAAAACAGTGAGTAATAGTCCATGAAACGGGCCAGAATCGGACAAAATTGCGAGTGTTGATGATCGACACATAAACGCACCCCGAGGATCGTCAGTCGGGGACATCACCAGGACCCCAAAATAGTGAGTAATAGTCCATGAAACGGGCCAGAATCGGCAAAAAATTGCGAGTGCTGATGACCGACACATAAGCGCACCTTGGGGTTCAACAACTATGGAAATCGCTTCGGGACCCCAAAACGGTTAGTAATAGTCCACGAAACGGGCCAGAATCGGGCAAAATTGCGAGTGTTGACGACCGACACATAAACGCACCGTGGAGATCGTCAATCATGGAAATAGCTCTGGGACCCCCAAAACGGTGAGGAATAGTCTAGGAAAGAGCCCAGAATCGGGAAAAATTGTGAGTGTTGATGGCCGACATGTAAACGCACCCCGGCGTTCATTAATCGTGAAAATCACCCTGGGACCCCAAAACAGTGAGTAATAGTCCACGAGATGGCCCAGAATCGGCCAGAACTGTAACTGTTGATGACCGACATGTAAAGAACCCTGGGGTTCGTTAATCGTGGAAATCACTCCGAGACCCAAAATAGTAAGTAATGGTCCATGAAATGGGCAAGAATCGGCCAAAACTTGAGGGTTGATGACCAACACGTAAGCGCAACTTGGGGTTCAAAAACTATGAAAATCGTTTCGGGACCCCAAAACGGTAAGTAATAGTCCACGAAACGGGTCAGAATTGGCCGAAACTGTGAGTGTTGATGCCGAACACGTAAACACACCCCAAGGGTCGTCAATGGTGGAAATCGCTCTGGCACCCCAAAACAATGAGTAATAGTGCTCGAAACGGATGAAAATCGGCCAAACTTGTGAGTGTTGATGACAGGCATGTCAATGCACCCCGGGGTTTGTTAATCGTGGAAATCACTCTAGGACCCCAAAAGAGTGAGTAATAGTCACTGAAACGGGCTAGAATCGGGCAAAACTGTGAGTGTTGATGACCAACACGTAAACGCATCCCGGGGTTCATTAATCATGGAAATCAATCCGGGACCCCAGAACAGCGAGTAATAGTCCACGAAACAGGCAAGAATCGGCCAAAACTGCGAGTGTTGATGACCAACATGTAAGCGCACCTCGGGGTTCAACAACTATGGAAATCGCTTCAGGACCCCACAACGGTGAGTAATAGTCCATGAAAGAAGTCATAATTGGCCAAAATTTTGAGTGTTGAGGACGGACACGTAAACGCACCCCTAGGATCGTCAAACGTGGAAATTGCTATAGGACCCCAACACGGAGAGTAATAGTGCATGAAATGGACCAGAATCGGCCAAAATTGTGAATGTTGATGACCGACACGTAAACGCACGTCGGGGTTTGTCAATCGTAGAATCACTCCGGGGCCCAAAACTGAGTAATAGTCCAAGAAACGAGTCAGAATCAGCCTAAACTGCGATTGTTGATGACCGACACGTAAGCGCACCTTGCGGTTCGACAACCATGGAAATCACTTTGGGGCCCCAAAACAGTGAGTAATAGTCCATGAAACGGGCCAGAATCGGACAAAATTGCGAGTGTTGATGATCGACACATAAACGCACCCCGAGGATCGTCAGTCGGGGACATCACCAGGACCCCAAAATAGTGAGTAATAGTCCATGAAACGGGCCAGAATCGGCAAAAAATTGCGAGTGCTGATGACCGACACATAAGCGCACCTTGGGGTTCAACAACTATGGAAATCGCTTCGGGACCCCAAAACGGTTAGTAATAGTCCACGAAACGGGCCAGAATCGGGCAAAATTGCGAGTGTTGACGACCGACACATAAACGCACCGTGGAGATCGTCAATCATGGAAATAGCTCTAGGACCCCCAAAACGGTGAGGAATAGTCCAGGAAAGAGCCCAGAATCGGGAAAAATTGTGAGTGTTGATGGCCGACATGTAAACGCACCCCGGCGTTCATTAATCGTGAAAATCACCCTGGGACCCCAAAACAGTGAGTAATAGTCCACGAGATGGCCCAGAATCGGCCAGAACTGTAACTGTTGATGACCGACATGTAAAGAACCCTGGGGTTCGTTAATCGTGGAAATCACTCCGGGACCCAAAATAGTAAGTAATGGTCCATGAAATGGGCAAGAATCGGCCAAAACTTGAGGGTTGATGACCGACACGTAAGCGCAACTTGGGGTTCAAAAACTATGAAAATCGTTTCGGGACCCCAAAACGGTAAGTAATAGTCCACGAAACGGGTCAGAATTGGCCGAAACTGTGAGTGTTGATGACGAACACGTAAACACACCCCAAGGGTCGTCAATGGTGGAAATCGCTCTGGCACCCCAAAACAATGAGTAATAGTGCTCGAAACGGACGGAAATCGGCCAAAATTGTGAGTGTTGATGACAGGCATGTAAATGCACCCCGGGGTTTGTCAATCGTGGAAATCACTCTGGGACCCCAAAAGAGTGAGTAATAGTCACTGAAACGGGCTACAATCGGCCAAAACTGTGAGTGTTGATGACCAACACGTAAACGCATCCCGGGGTTCATTAATCATGGAAATCAATCCGGGACCCCAGAACAGCGAGTAATAGTCCACGAAACGGGCAAGAATCGGCCAAAACTGCGAGTGTTGATGACCAACATGTAAGCGCACCTTGGGGTTCAACAACTATGGAAATCGCTTCAGGACCCCACAACGGTGAGTAATAGTCCATGAAAGAAGTCATAATTGGCCAAAATTTTGAGTGTTGAGGACGGACACGTAAACGCACCCCTAGGATCGTCAAACGTGGAAATTGCTATAGGACCCCAACACGAAGAGTAATAGTGCATGAAATGGACCAGAATCGGCCAAAATTGTGAATGTTGATGACCGACACGTAAACGCACGTCGGGGTTTGTCAATCGTAGAATCACTCCGGGGCCCAAAACTGAGTAATAGTCCAAGAAACGAGTCAGAATCGGCCTAAACTGCGATTGTTGATGACCGACACGTAAGCGCACATTGCGGTTCGACAACCATGGAAATCACTTTGGGGCCCCAAAACAGTGAGTAATAGTCCATGAAACGGGCCAGAATCGGACAAAATTGCGAGTGTTGATGATCGACACATAAACGCACCCCGAGGATCGTCAGTCGGGGACATCACCAGGACCCCAAAATAGTGAGTAATAGTCCATGAAACGGGCCAGAATCGGCAAAAAATTGCGAGTGCTGATGACCGACACATAAGCGCACCTTGGGGTTCAACAACTATGGAAATCGCTTCGGGACCCCAAAACGGTTAGTAATAGTCCACGAAACGGGCCAGAATCGGGCAAAATTGCGAGTGTTGACGACCGACACATAAACGCACCGTGGAGATCGTCAATCATGGAAATAGCTCTAGGACCCCCAAAACGGTGAGGAATAGTCCAGGAAAGAGCCCAGAATCGGGAAAAATTGTGAGTGTTGATGGCCGACATGTAAACGCACCCCGGCGTTCATTAATCGTGAAAATCACCCTGGGACCCCAAAACAGTGAGTAATAGTCCACGAGATGGCCCAGAATCGGCCAGAACTGTAACTGTTGATGACCGACATGTAAAGAACCCTGGGGTTCGTTAATCGTGGAAATCACTCCGGGACCCAAAATAGTAAGTAATGGTCCATGAAATGGGCAAGAATCGGCCAAAACTTGAGGGTTGATGACCGACACGTAAGCGCAACTTGGGGTTCAAAAACTATGAAAATCGTTTCGGGACCCCAAAACGGTAAGTAATAGTCCACGAAACGGGTCAGAATTGGCCGAAACTGTGAGTGTTGATGACGAACACGTAAACACACCCCAAGGGTCGTCAATGGTGGAAATCGCTCTGGCACCCCAAAACAATGAGTAATAGTGCTCGAAACGGACGAAAATCGGCCAAAATTGTGAGTGTTGATGACAGGCATGTAAACGCACCCCGGGGTTTGTTAATCGTGGAAATCACTCTGGGACCCCAAAAGAGTGAGTAATAGTCACTGAAACGGGCTACAATCGGCCAAAACTGTGAGTGTTGATGACCAACACGTAAACGCATCCCGGGGTTCATTAATCATGGAAATCAATCCGGGACCCCAGAACAGCGAGTAATAGTCCATGAAACGGGCAAGAATCGGCCAAAACTGCGAGTGTTGATGACCAACATGTAAGCGCACCTTGGGGTTCAACAACTATGGAAATCGCTTCAGGACCCCACAACGGTGAGTAATAGTCCATGAAAGAAGTCATAATTGGCCAAAATTTTGAGTGTTGAGGACGGACACGTAAACGCACCCCTAGGATCGTCAAACGTGGAAATTGCTATAGGACCCCAACACGGAGAGTAATAGTGCATGAAATGGACCAGAATCGGCCGAAATTGTGAATGTTGATGACCGACACGTAAACGCACGTCGGGGTTTGTCAATCGTAGAATCACTCCGGGGCCCAAAACTGAGTAATAGTCCAAGAAACGAGTCAGAATCGGCCTAAACTGCGATTGTTGATAACCGACACGTAAGCGCACCTTGCGGTTCGACAACCATGGAAATCACTTTGGGGCCCCAAAACAGTGAGTAATAGTCCATGAAACGGGCCACAATCGGACAAAATTGCGAGTGTTGATGATCGACACATAAACGCACCCCGAGGATCGTCAGTCGGGGACATCACCAGGACCCCAAAATAGTGAGTAATAGTCCATGAAACGGGCCAGAATCGGCAAAAAATTGCGAGTGCTGATGACCGACACATAAGCGCACCTTGGGGTTCAACAACTATGGAAATCGCTTCGGGACCCCAAAACGGTTAGTAATAGTCCACGAAACGGGCCAGAATCGGGCAAAATTGCGAGTGTTGACGACCGACACATAAACGCACCGTGGAGATCGTCAATCATGGAAATAGCTCTGGGACCCCCAAAACGGTGAGGAATAGTCCAGGAAAGAGCCCAGAATCGGGAAAAATTGTGAGTGTTGATGGCCGACATGTAAACGCACCCCGGCGTTCATTAATCGTGAAAATCACCCTGGGACCCCAAAACAGTGAGTAATAGTCCACGAGATGGCCCAGAATCGGCCAGAACTGTAACTGTTGATGACCGACATGTAAAGAACCCTGGGGTTCGTTAATCGTGGAAATCACTCCGGGACCCAAAATAGTAAGTAATGGTCCATGAAATGGGCAAGAATCGGCCAAAACTTGAGGGTTGATGACCGACACGTAAGCGCAACTTGGGGTCCAAAAACTATGAAAATCGTTTCGGGACCCCAAAGCGGTAAGTAATAGTCCACGAAACGGGTCAGAATTGGCCGAAACTGTGAGTGTTGATGACGAACACGTAAACACACCCCAAGGGTCGTCAATGGTGGAAATCGCTCTGGCACCCCAAAACAATGAGTAATAGTGCTCGAAACGGACGAAAATCGGCCAAAATTGTGAGTGTTGATGACAGGCATGTAAACGCACCCCGGGGTTTGTTAATCGTGGAAATCACTCTGGGACCCCAAAAGAGTGAGTAATAGTCACTGAAACGGGCTAGAATCGGCCAAAACTGTGAGTGTTGATGACCAACACGTAAACGCATCCCGGGGTTCATTAATCATGGAAATTAATCCGGGACCCCAGAACAGCGAGTAATAGTCCACGAAACGGGCAAGAATCGGCCAAAACTGCGAGTGTTGATGACCAACATGTAAGCGCACCTTGGGGTTCAACAACTATGGAAATCGCTTCAGGACCCCACAACGGTGAGTAATAGTCCATGAAAGAAGTCATAATTGGCCAAAATTTTGAGTGTTGAGGACGGACACGTAAACGCACCCCTAGGATCGTCAAACGTGGAAATTGCTATAGGACCCCAACACGAAGAGTAATAGTGCATGAAATGGACCAGAATCGGCCAAAATTGTGAATGTTGATGACCGACACGTAAACGCACGTCGGGGTTTGTCAATCGTAGAATCACTCCGGGGCCCAAAACTGAGTAATAGTACAAGAAACGAGTCAGAATCGGCCTAAACTGCGATTGTTGATGACCGACACGTAAGCGCACATTGCGGTTCGACAACCATGGAAATCACTTTGGGGCCCCAAAACAGTGAGTAATAGTCCATGAAACGGGCCAGAATCGGACAAAATTGCGAGTGTTGATGATCGACACATAAACGCACCCCGAGGATCGTCAGTCGGGGACATCACCAGGACCCCAAAATAGTGAGTAATAGTCCATGAAACGGGCCAGAATCGGCAAAAAATTGCGAGTGCTGATGACCGACACATAAGCGCACCTTGGGGTTCAACAACTATGGAAATCGCTTCGGGACCCCAAAACGGTTAGTAATAGTCCACGAAACGGGCCAGAATCGGGCAAAATTGCGAGTGTTGACGACCGACACATAAACGCACCGTGGAGATCGTCAATCATGGAAATAGCTCTAGGACCCCCAAAACGGTGAGGAATAGTCCAGGAAAGAGCCCAGAATCGGGAAAAATTGTGAGTGTTGATGGCCGACATGTAAACGCACCCCGGCGTTCATTAATCGTGAAAATCACCCTGGGACCCCAAAACAGTGAGTAATAGTCCACGAGATGGCCCAGAATCGGCCAGAACTGTAACTGTTGATGACCGACATGTAAAGAACCCTGGGGTTCGTTAATCGTGGAAATCACTCCGGGACCCAAAATAGTAAGTAATGGTCCATGAAATGGGCAAGAATCGGCCAAAACTTGAGGGTTGATGACCGACACGTAAGCGCAACTTGGGGTTCAAAAACTATGAAAATCGTTTCGGGACCCCAAAACGGTAAGTAATAGTCCACGAAACGGGTCAGAATTGGCCGAAACTGTGAGTGTTGATGACGAACACGTAAACACACCCCAAGGGTCGTCAATGGTGGAAATCGCTCTGGCACCCCAAAACAATGAGTAATAGTGCTCGAAACGGACGAAAATCAGCCAAAATTGTGAGTGTTGATGACAGGCATGTAAACGCACCCCGGGGTTTGTTAATCGTGGAAATCACTCTGGGACCCCAAAAGAGTGAGTAATAGTCACTGAAACGGGCTAGAATCGGCCAAAACTGTGAGTGTTGATGACCAACACGTAAACGCATCCCGGGGTTCATTAATCATGGAAATCAATCCGGGACCCCACAACAGCGAGTAATAGTCCACGAAACAGGCAAGAATCGGCCAAAACTGCGAGTGTTGATGACCAACATGTAAGCGCACCTTGGGGTTCAACAACTATGGAAATCGCTTCAGGACCCCACAACGGTGAGTAATAGTCCATGAAAGAAGTCATAATTGGCCAAAATTTTGAGTGTTGAGGACGGACACGTAAACGCACCCCTAGGATCGTCAAACGTGGAAATTGCTATAGGACCCCAACACGGAGAGTAATAGTGCATGAAATGGACCAGAATCGGCCGAAATTGTGAATGTTGATGACCGACACGTAAACGCACGTCAGGGTTTGTCAATCGTAGAATCACTCCGGGGCCCAAAACTGAGTAATAGTCCAAGAAACGAGTCAGAATCGGCCTAAACTGCGATTGTTGATGACCGACACGTAAGCGCACCTTGCGGTTCGACAACCATGGAAATCACTTTGGGGCCCAAAACAGTGAGTAATAGTCCATGAAACGGGCCAGAATCGGACAAAATTGCGAGTGTTGATGATCGACACATAAACGCACCCCGAGGATCGTCAGTCGGGGACATCACCAGGACCCCAAAATAGTGAGTAATAGTCCATGAAACGGGCCAGAATCGGCAAAAAATTGCGAGTGCTGATGACCGACACATAAGCGCACCTTGGGGTTCAACAACTATGGAAATCGCTTCGGGACCCCAAAACGGTTAGTAATAGTCCACGAAACGGGCCAGAATCGGGCAAAATTGCGAGTGTTGACGACCGACACATAAACGCACCGTGGAGATCGTCAATCATGGAAATAGCTCTAGGACCCCCAAAACGGTGAGGAATAGTCCAGGAAAGAGCCCAGAATCGGGAAAAATTGTGAGTGTTGATGGCCGACATGTAAACGCACCCCGGCGTTCATTAATCGTGAAAATCACCCTGGGACCCCAAAACAGTGAGTAATAGTCCACGAGATGGCCCAGAATCGGCCAGAACTGTAACTGTTGATGACCGACATGTAAAGAACCCTGGGGTTCGTTAATCGTGGAAATCACTCCGGGACCCAAAATAGTAAGTAATGGTCCATGAAATGGGCAAGAATCGGCCAAAACTTGAGGGTTGATGACCGACACGTAAGCGCAACTTGGGGTTCAAAAACTATGAAAATCGTTTCGGGACCCCAAAACGGTAAGTAATAGTCCACGAAACGGGTCAGAATTGGCCGAAACTGTGAGTGTTGATGACGAACACGTAAACACACCCCAAGGGTCGTCAATGGTGGAAATCGCTCTGGCACCCCAAAACAATGAGTAATAGTGCTCGAAACGGACGAAAATCGGCCAAAATTGTGAGTGTTGATGACAGGCATGTAAACGCACCCCGGGGTTTGTTAATCGTGGAAATCACTCTGGGACCCCAAAAGAGTGAGTAATAGTCACTGAAACGGGCTACAATCGGCCAAAACTGTGAGTGTTGATGACCAACACGTAAACGCATCCCGGGGTTCATTAATCATGGAAATCAATCCGGGACCCCAGAACAGCGAGTAATAGTCCATGAAACGGGCAAGAATCGGCCAAAACTGCGAGTGTTGATGACCAACATGTAAGCGTACCTTGGGGTTCAACAACTATGGAAATCGCTTCAGGACCCCACAACGGTGAGTAATAGTCCATGAAAGAAGTCATAATTGGCCAAAATTTTGAGTGTTGAGGACGGACACGTAAACGCACCCCTAGGATCGTCAAACGTGGAAATTGCTATAGGACCCCAACACGGAGAGTAATAGTGCATGAAATGGACCAGAATCGGCCAAAATTGTGAATGTTGATGACCGACACGCAAACGCACGTCGGGGTTTGTCAATTGTAGAATCACTCCGGGGCCCAAAACTGAGTAATAGTCCAAGAAACGAGTCAGAATCGGCCTAAACTGCGATTGTTGATAACCGACACGTAAGCGCACCTTGCGGTTCGACAACCATGGAAATCACTTTGGGGCCCCAAAACAGTGAGTAATAGTCCATGAAACGGGCCAGAATCGGACAAAATTGCGAGTGTTGATGATCGACACATAAACGCACCCCGAGGATCGTCAGTCGGGGACATCACCAGGACCCCAAAATAGTGAGTAATAGTCCATGAAACGGGCCAGAATCGGCAAAAAATTGCGAGTGCTGATGACCGACACATAAGCGCACCTTGGGGTTCAACAACTATGGAAATCGCTTCGGGACCCCAAAACGGTTAGTAATAGTCCACGAAACGGGCCAGAATCGGGCAAAATTGCGAGTGTTGAAGACCGACACATAAACGCACCGTGGAGATCGTCAATCATGGAAATAGCTCTGGGACCCCCAAAACGGTGAGGAATAGTCCAGGAAAGAGCCCAGAATCGGGAAAAATTGTGAGTGTTGATGGCCGACATGTAAACGCACCCCGGCGTTCATTAATCGTGAAAATCACCCTCGGACCCCAAAACAGTGAGTAATAGTCCACGAGATGGCCCAGAATCGGCCAGAACTGTAACTGTTGATGACCGACATGTAAAGAACCCTCGGGTTCGTTAATCGTGGAAATCACTCCGGGACCCAAAATAGTAAGTAATGGTCCATGAAATGGGCAAGAATTGGCCAAAACTTGAGGGTTAATGACCGACACGTAAGCGCAACTTCGGGTTCAAAAACTATGAAAATCGTTTCGGGACCCCAAAACGGTAAGTAATAGTCCACGAAACGGGTCAGAATTGGCCGAAACTGTGAGTGTTGATGACGAACACGTAAACACACCCCAAGGGTCGTCAATGGTGGAAATCGCTCTGGCACCCCAAAACAATGAGTAATAGTGCTCGAAACGGACGAAAATCGGCCAAAATTGTGAGTGTTGATGACAGGCATGTAAACGCACCCCGGGGTTTGTTAATCGTGGAAATCACTCTGGGACCCCAAAAGAGTGAGTAATAGTCACTGAAACGGGCTACAATCGGCCAAAACTGTGAGTGTTGATGACCAACACGTAAACGCATCCCGGGGTTCATTAATCATGGAAATCAATCCGGGACCCCAGAACAGCGAGTAATAGTCCATGAAACGGGCAAGAATCGGCCAAAACTGCGAGTGTTGATGACCAACATGTAAGCG
>NC_057804.1:673319435-673325277 GCF_018294505.1 Triticum aestivum
AACTGTAACTGTTGATGACCGACATGTAAAGAACCCTGGGGTTCGTTAATCGTGGAAATCACTCCGGGACCCAAAATAGTAAGTAATGGTCCATGAAATGGGCAAGAATCGGCCAAAACTTGAGGGTTGATGACCGACACGTAAGCGCAACTTGGGGTTCAAAAACTATGAAAATCGTTTCGGGACCCCAAAACGGTAAGTAATAGTCCACGAAACGGGTCAGAATTGGCCGAAACTGTGAGTGTTGATGACGAACACGTAAACACACCCCAAGGGTCGTCAATGGTGGAAATCGCTCTGGCACCCCAAAACAATGAGTAATAGTGCTCGAAACGGACGAAAATCGGCCAAAATTGTGAGTGTTGATGACAGGCATGTAAACGCACCCCGGGGTTTGTTAATCGTGGAAATCACTCTGGGACCCCAAAAGAGTGAGTAATAGTCACTGAAACGGGCTACAATCGGCCAAAACTGTGAGTGTTGATGACCAACACGTAAACACATCCCGGGGTTCATTAATCATGGAAATCAATCTGGGACCCCAGAACAGCGAGTAATAGTCCATGAAACGGGCAAGAATCGGCCAAAACTGCGAGTGTTGATGACCAACATGTAAGCGCACCTTGGGGTTCAACAACTATGGAAATCGCTTCAGGACCCCACAACGGTGAGTAATAGTCCATGAAAGAAGTCATAATTGGCCAAAATTTTGAGTGTTGAGGACGGACACGTAAACGCACCCCTAGGATCGTCAAACGTGGAAATTGCTATAGGACCCCAACACGGAGAGTAATAGTGCATGAAATGGACCAGAATCGGCCGAAATTGTGAATGTTGATGACCGACACGTAAACGCACGTCGGGGTTTGTCAATCGTAGAATCACTCCGGGGCCCAAAACTGAGTAATAGTCCAAGAAACGAGTCAGAATCGGCCTAAACTGCGATTGTTGATAACCGACACGTAAGCGCACCTTGCGGTTCGACAACCATGGAAATCACTTTGGGGCCCCAAAACAGTGAGTAATAGTCCATGAAACGGGCCAGAATCGGACAAAATTGCGAGTGTTGATGATCGACACATAAACGCACCCCGAGGATCGTCAGTCGGGGACATCACCAGGACCCCAAAATAGTGAGTAATAGTCCATGAAACGGGCCAGAATCGGCAAAAAATTGCGAGTGCTGATGACCGACACATAAGCGCACCTTGGGGTTCAACAACTATGGAAATCGCTTCGGGACCCCAAAACGGTTAGTAATAGTCCACGAAACGGGCCAGAATCGGGCAAAATTGCGAGTGTTGACGACCGACACATAAACGCACCGTGGAGATCGTCAATCATGGAAATAGCTCTGGGACCCCCAAAACGGTGAGGAATAGTCCAGGAAAGAGCCCAGAATCGGGAAAAATTGTGAGTGTTGATGGCCGACATGTAAACGCACCCCGGCGTTCATTAATCGTGAAAATCACCCTCGGACCCCAAAACAGTGAGTAATAGTCCACGAGATGGCCCAGAATCGGCCAGAACTGTAACTGTTGATGACCGACATGTAAAGAACCCTGGGGTTCGTTAATCGTGGAAATCACTCCGGGACCCAAAATAGTAAGTAATGGTCCATGAAATGGGCAAGAATCGGCCAAAACTTGAGGGTTAATGACCGACACGTAAGCGCAACTTGGGGTTCAAAAACTATGAAAATCGTTTCGGGACCCCAAAACGGTAAGTAATAGTCCACGAAACGGGTCAGAATTGGCCGAACCTGTGAGTGTTGATGACGAACACGTAAACACACCCCAAGGGTCGTCAATGGTGGAAATCGCTCTGGCACCCCAAAACAATGAGTAATAGTGCTCGAAACGGACGAAAATCGGCCAAAATTGTGAGTGTTGATGACAGGCATGTAAACGCACCCCGGGGTTTGTTAATCGTGGAAATCACTCTGGGACCCCAAAAGAGTGAGTAATAGTCACTGAAACGGGCTACAATCGGCCAAAACTGTGAGTGTTGATGACCAACACGTAAACGCATCCCGGGGTTCATTAATCATGGAAATCAATCCGGGACCCCAGAACAGCGAGTAATAGTCCATGAAACGGGCAAGAATCGGCCAAAACTGCGAGTGTTGATGACCAACATGTAAGCGCACCTTGGGGTTCAACAACTATGGAAATCGCTTCAGGACCCCACAACGGTGAGTAATAGTCCATGAAAGAAGTCATAATTGGCCAAAATTTTGAGTGTTGAGGACGGACACGTAAACGCACCCCTAGGATCGTCAAACGTGGAAATTGCTATAGGACCCCAACACGGAGAGTAATAGTGCATGAAATGGACCAGAATCGGCCAAAATTGTGAATGTTGATGACCGACACGCAAACGCACGTCGGGGTTTGTCAATCGTAGAATCACTCCGGGGCCCAAAACTGAGTAATAGTCCAAGAAACGAGTCAGAATCGGCCTAAACTGCGATTGTTGATAACCGACACGTAAGCGCACCTTGCGGTTCGGCAACCATGGAAATCACTTTGGGGCCCCAAAACAGTGAGTAATAGTCCATGAAACGGGCCAGAATCGGACAAAATTGCGAGTGTTGATGATCGACACATAAACGCACCCCGAGGATCGTCAGTCGGGGACATCACCAGGACCCCAAAATAGTGAGTAATAGTCCATGAAACGGGCCAGAATCGGCAAAAAATTGCGAGTGCTGATGACCGACACATAAGCGCACCTTGGGGTTCAACAACTATGGAAATCGCTTCGGGACCCCAAAACGGTTAGTAATAGTCCACGAAACGGGCCAGAATCGGGCAAAATTGTGAGTGTTGACGACCGACACATAAACGCACCGTGGAGATCGTCAATCATGGAAATAGCTCTGGGACCCCCAAAACGGTGAGGAATAGTCCAGGAAAGAGCCCAGAATCGGGAAAAATTGTGAGTGTTGATGGCCGACATGTAAACGCACCCCGGCGTTCATTAATCGTGAAAATCACCCTCGGACCCCAAAACAGTGAGTAATAGTCCACGAGATGGCCCAGAATCGGCCAGAACTGTAACTGTTGATGACCGACATGTAAAGAACCCTGGGGTTCGTTAATCGTGGAAATCACTCCGGGACCCAAAATAGTAAGTAATGGTCCATGAAATGGGCAAGAATCGGCCAAAACTTGAGGGTTGATGACCGACACGTAAGCGCAACTTGGGGTTCAAAAACTATGAAAATCGTTTCGGGACCCCAAAACGGTAAGTAATAGTCCACGAAACGGGTCAGAATTGGCCGAAACTGTGAGTGTTGATGACGAACACGTAAACACCCCCCAAGGGTCGTCAATGGTGGAAATCGCTCTGGCACCCCAAAACAATGAGTAATAGTGCTCGAAACGGACGAAAATCAGCCAAAATTGTGAGTGTTGATGACAGGCATGTAAACGCACCCCGGGGTTTGTTAATCGTGGAAATCACTCTGGGACCCCAAAAGAGTGAGTAATAGTCACTGAAACGGGCTAGAATCGGCCAAAACTGTGAGTGTTGATGACCAACACGTAAACGCATCCCGGGGTTCATTAATCATGGAAATCAATCCGGGACCCCAGAACAGCGAGTAATAGTCCACGAAACAGGCAAGAATCGGCCAAAACTGCGAGTGTTGATGACCAACATGTAAGCGCACCTTGGGGTTCAACAACTATGGAAATCGCTTCAGGACCCCACAACGGTGAGTGATAGTCCATGAAAGAAGTCATAATTGGCCAAAATTTTGAGTGTTGAGGACGGACACGTAAACGCACCCCTAGGATCGTCAAACGTGGAAATTGCTATAGGACCCCAACACGGAGAGTAATAGTGCATGAAATGGACCAGAATCGGCCGAAATTGTGAATGTTGATGACCGACACGTAAACGCACGTCGGGGTTTGTCAATCGTAGAATCACTCCGGGGCCCAAAACTGAGTAATAGTCCAAGAAACGAGTCAGAATCGGCCTAAACTGCGATTGTTGATGACCGACACGTAAGCGCACCTTGCGGTTCGACAACCATGGAAATCACTTTGGGGCCCCAAAACAGTGAGTAATAGTCCATGAAACGGGCCAGAATCGGACAAAATTGCGAGTGTTGATGATCGACACATAAACGCACCCCGAGGATCGTCAGTCGGGGACATCACCAGGACCCCAAAATAGTGAGTAATAGTCCATGAAACAGGCCAGAATCGGCAAAAAATTGCGAGTGCTGATGACCGACACATAAGCGCACCTTGGGGTTCAACAACTATGGAAATCGCTTCGGGACCCCAAAACGGTTAGTAATAGTCCACGAAACGGGCCAGAATTGGGCAAAATTGCGAGTGTTGACGACCGACACATAAACGCACCGTGGAGATCGTCAATCATGGAAATAGCTCTGGGACCCCCAAAACGGTGAGGAATAGTCCAGGAAAGAGCCCAGAATCGGGAAAAATTGTGAGTGTTGATGGCCGACATGTAAACGCACCCCGGCGTTCATTAATCGTGAAAATCACCCTGGGACCCCAAAACAGTGAGTAATAGTCCACGAGATGGCCCAGAATCGGCCAGAACTGTAACTGTTGATGACCGACATGTAAAGAACCCTGGGGTTCGTTAATCGTGGAAATCACTCCGGGACCCAAAATAGTAAGTAATGGTCCATGAAATGGGCAAGAATCGGCCAAAACTTGAGGGTTGATGACCGACACGTAAGCGCAACTTGGGGTTCAAAAACTATGAAAATCGTTTCGGGACCCCAAAACGGTAAGTAATAGTCCACGAAACGGGTCAGAATTGGCCGAAACTGTGAGTGTTGATGACGAACACGTAAACACACCCCAAGGGTCGTCAATGGTGGAAATCGCTCTGGCAGCCCAAAACAATGAGTAATAGTGCTCGAAACGGACGAAAATCAGCCAAAATTGTGAGTGTTGATGACAGGCATGTAAACGCACCCCGGGGTTTGTTAATCGTGGAAATCACTCTGGGACCCCAAAAGAGTGAGTAATAGTCACTGAAACGGGCTAGAATCGGCCAAAACTGTGAGTGTTGATGACCAACACGTAAACGCATCCCGGGGTTCATTAATCATGGAAATCAATCCGGGACCCCAGAACAGCGAGTAATAGTCCACGAAACAGGCAAGAATCGGCCAAAACTGCGAGTGTTGATGACCAACATGTAAGCACACCTTGGGGTTCAACAACTATGGAAATCGCTTCAGGACCCCACAACGGTGAGTAATAGTCCATGAAAGAAGTCATAATTGGCCAAAATTTTGAGTGTTGAGGACGGACACGTAAACGCACCCCTAGGATCGTCAAACGTGGAAATTGCTATAGGACCCCAACACGGAGAGTAATAGTGCATGAAATGGACCAGAATCGGCCGAAATTGTGAATGTTGATGACCGACACGTAAACGCACGTCGGGGTTTGTCAATCGTAGAATCACTCCGGGGCCCAAAACTGAGTAATAGTCCAAGAAACGAGTCAGAATCGGCCTAAACTGCGATTGTTGATGACCGACACGTAAGCGCACATTGCGGTTCGACAACCATGGAAAGCACTTTGGGGCCCCAAAATAGTGAGTAATAGTCCATGAAACGGGCCAGAATCGGACAAAATTGCGAGTGTTGATGATCGACACATAAACGCACCCCGAGGATCGTCAGTCGGGGACATCACCAGGACCCCAAAATAGTGAGTAATAGTCCATGAAACGGGCCAGAATCGGCAAAAAATTGCGAGTGCTGATGACCGACACATAAGCGCACCTTGGGGTTCAACAACTATGGAAATCGCTTCGGGACCCCAAAACGGTTAGTAAT
>NC_057804.1:673325287-673336130 GCF_018294505.1 Triticum aestivum
GTCAGTCGGGGACATCACCAGGACCCCAAAATAGTGAGTAATAGTCCATGAAACGGGCCAGAATCGGCAAAAAATTGCGAGTGCTGATGACCGACACATAAGCGCACCTTGGGGTTCAACAACTATGGAAATCGCTTCGGGACCCCAAAATGGTTAGTAATAGTCCACGAAACGGGCCAGAATCGGGCAAAATTGCGAGTGTTGACGACCAACACATAAACGCACCGTGGAGATCGTCAATCATGGAAATAGCTCTGGGACCCCCAAAACGGTGAGCAATAGTCCAGGAAAGAGCCCAGAATTGGGAAAAATTGTGAGTGTTGATGGCCGACATGTAAACGCACCCCGGCGTTCATTAATCGTGAAAATCACCCTGGGACCCCAAACCAGTGAGTAATAGTCCACGAGATGGCCCAGAATCGGCCAGAACTGTAACTGTTGATGACCGACATGTAAAGAACCCTGGGGTTCGTTAATCGTGGAAATCACTCCGGGACCCAAAATAGTAAGTAATGGTCCATGAAATGGGCAAGAATCGGCCAAAACTTGAGGGTTGATGACCGACACGTAAGCGCAACTTGGGGTTCAAAAACTATGAAAATCGTTTCGGGACCCCAAAACGGTAAGTAATAGTCCACGAAACGGGTCAGAATTGGCCGAAACTGTGAGTGTTGATGACGAACACGTAAACACACCCCAAGGGTCGTCAATGGTGGAAATCGCTCTGGCACCCCAAAACAATGAGTAATAGTGCTCGAAACGGACGAAAATCAGCCAAAATTGTGAGTGTTGATGACAGGCATGTAAATGCACCCCGGGGTTTGTTAATCGTGGAAATCACTCTGGGACCCCAAAAGAGTGAGTAATAGTCACTGAAACGGGCTAGAATCGGCCAAAACTGTGAGTGTTGATGACCAACACGTAAACGCATCCCGGGGTTCATTAATCATGGAAATCAATCCGGGACCCCAGAATAGCGAGTAATAGTCCACGAAACAGGCAAGAATCGGCCAAAACTGCGAGTGTTGATGACCAACATGTAAGCACACCTTGGGGTTCAACAACTATGGAAATCGCTTCAGGACCCCACAACGGTGAGTAATAGTCCATGAAAGAAGTCATAATTGGCCAAAATTTTGAGTGTTGAGGACGGACACGTAAACGCACCCCTAGGATCGTCAAACGTGGAAATTGCTATAGGACCCCAACACGGAGAGTAATAGTGCATGAAATGGACCAGAATCGGCCGAAATTGTGAATGTTGATGACCGACACGTAAACGCACGTCGGGGTTTGTCAATCGTAGAATCACTCCGGGGCCCAAAACTGAGTAATAGTCCAAGAAACGAGTCAGAATCGGCCTAAACTGCGATTGTTGATGACCGACACGTAAGCGCACCTTGCGGTTCGACAACCATGGAAATCACTTTGGGGCCCCAAAACAGTGAGTAATAGTCCATGAAACGGGCCAGAATCGGACAAAATTGCGAGTGTTGATGATCGACACATAAACGCACCCCGAGGATCGTCAGTCGGGGACATCACCAGGACCCCAAAATAGTGAGTAATAGTCCATGAAACGGGCCAGAATCGGCAAAAAATTGCGAGTGCTGATGACCGACACATAAGCGCACCTTGGGGTTCAACAACTATGGAAATCGCTTCGGGACCCCAAAACGGTTAGTAATAGTCCACGAAACGGGCCAGAATCGGGCAAAATTGCGAGTGTTGACGACCGACACATAAACGCACCGTGGAGATCGTCAATCATGGAAATAGCTCTGGGACCCCCAAAACGGTGAGGAATAGTCCAGGAAAGAGCCCAGAATCGGGAAAAA
Organism: Triticum aestivum; assembly: GCF_018294505.1. NCBI lineage: Eukaryota > Viridiplantae > Streptophyta > Magnoliopsida > Poales > Poaceae > Triticum > Triticum aestivum. The sequence goes on from NC_057804.1 coordinate 673,327,126, forward strand.
TTGTGAGTGTTGATGGCCGACATGTAAACGCACCCCGGCGTTCATTAATCGTGAAAATCACCCTCGGACCCCAAAACAGTGAGTAATAGTCCACGAGATGGCCCAGAATCGGCCAGAACTGTAACTGTTGATGACCGACATGTAAAGAACCCTGGGGTTCGTTAATCGTGGAAATCACTCCGGGACCCAAAATAGTAAGTAATGGTCCATGAAATGGGCAAGAATCGGCCAAAACTTGAGGGTTAATGACCGACACGTAAGCGCAACTTGGGGTTCAAAAACTATGAAAATCGTTTCGGGACCCCAAAACGGTAAGTAATAGTCCACGAAACGGGTCAGAATTGGCCGAACCTGTGAGTGTTGATGACGAACACGTAAACACACCCCAAGGGTCGTCAATGGTGGAAATCGCTCTGGCACCCCAAAACAATGAGTAATAGTGCTCGAAACGGACGAAAATCGGCCAAAATTGTGAGTGTTGATGACAGGCATGTAAACGCACCCCGGGGTTTGTTAATCGTGGAAATCACTCTGGGACCCCAAAAGAGTGAGTAATAGTCACTGAAACGGGCTACAATCGGCCAAAACTGTGAGTGTTGATGACCAACACGTAAACGCATCCCGGGGTTCATTAATCATGGAAATCAATCCGGGACCCCAGAACAGCGAGTAATAGTCCATGAAACGGGCAAGAATCGGCCAAAACTGCGAGTGTTGATGACCAACATGTAAGCGCACCTTGGGGTTCAACAACTATGGAAATCGCTTCAGGACCCCACAACGGTGAGTAATAGTCCATGAAAGAAGTCATAATTGGCCAAAATTTTGAGTGTTGAGGACGGACACGTAAACGCACCCCTAGGATCGTCAAACGTGGAAATTGCTATAGGACCCCAACACGGAGAGTAATAGTGCATGAAATGGACCAGAATCGGCCAAAATTGTGAATGTTGATGACCGACACGCAAACGCACGTCGGGGTTTGTCAATCGTAGAATCACTCCGGGGCCCAAAACTGAGTAATAGTCCAAGAAACGAGTCAGAATCGGCCTAAACTGCGATTGTTGATAACCGACACGTAAGCGCACCTTGCGGTTCGGCAACCATGGAAATCACTTTGGGGCCCCAAAACAGTGAGTAATAGTCCATGAAACGGGCCAGAATCGGACAAAATTGCGAGTGTTGATGATCGACACATAAACGCACCCCGAGGATCGTCAGTCGGGGACATCACCAGGACCCCAAAATAGTGAGTAATAGTCCATGAAACGGGCCAGAATCGGCAAAAAATTGCGAGTGCTGATGACCGACACATAAGCGCACCTTGGGGTTCAACAACTATGGAAATCGCTTCGGGACCCCAAAACGGTTAGTAATTGTCCACGAAACGGGCCAGAATCGGGCAAAATTGCGAGTGTTGATGACCGACACATAGACGCACCGTGGAGATCGTCAATCATGGAAATAGCTCTGGGACCCCCAAAACGGTGAGGAATAGTCCAGGAAAGAGCCCAGAATCGGGAAAAATTGTGATTGTTGATGGCCGACATGTAAACGCACCCCGGCGTTCATTAATCGTGAAAATCACCCTGGGACCCCAAAACAGTGAGTAATAGTCCACGAGATGGCCCAGAATCGGCCAGAACTGTAACTGTTGATGACCGACATGTAAAGAACCCTGGGGTTCGTTAATCGTGGAAATCACTCCGGGACCCAAAATAGTAAGTAATGGTCCATGAAATGGGCAAGAATCGGCCAAAACTTGAGGGTTGATGACCGACATGTAAGCGCAACTTGGGGTTCAAAAACTATGAAAATCGTTTCGGGACCCCAAAACGGTAAGTAATAGTCCACGAAACGGGTCAGAATTGGCCGAAACTGTGAGTGTTGATGACGAACACGTAAACACACCCCAAGGGTCGTCAATGGTGGAAATCGCTCTGGCACCCCAAAACAATGAGTAATAGTGCTCGAAACGGACGAAAATCGGCGAAAATTGTGAGTGTTGATGACAGGCATGTAAACGCACCCCGAGGTTTGTTAATCGTGGAAATCACTCTGGGACCCCAAAAGAGTGAGTAATAGTCACTGAAACGGGCTAGAATCGGCCAAAACTGTGAGTGTTGATGACCAACACGTAAACGCATCCCGGGGTTCATTAATCATGGAAATCAATCCGGGACCCCAGAACAGCGAGTAATAGTCCACGAAACGGGCAAGAATCAGCCAAAACTGCGAGTGTTGATGACCAACATGTAAGCGCACCTTGGGGTTCAACAACTATGGAAATCGCTTCAGGACCCCACAACGGTGAGTAATAGTCCATGAAAGAAGTCATAATTGTTGGGGAACGTAGCAGAAAATCAAAATTTTTCATACGAATCACCAAGATCTATCTATGGAGAGACCAGCAACGAGTAGAAAGGAGGAGAGTTTGCATCTACATACCCTTGTAGATCGCTAAGCGGAAGCGTTCAAGTAAACGGGGTTGATGGAGTCGTACTCGTCGTGATTCAGATCACCGATGATCAAGTGCCGAACGGACGGCACCTCCGCGTTCAACACACGTACAGCCCGGTGACGTCTCCCACGCCTTGATCCGGCAAGGAGAGAGGGAGAGGTTGAGGAAGACTCCATCCAACAGCAGCACAACGGCGTGGTGGTGATGGAGGAGCGTGGCAATCCTGCAGGGCTTCGCCAAGCACCTACGGGAGAGGAGGAGGTGTCACGGGAGGGAGGGAGGCGCCAAGGGCTCAGGTATGGATGCCCTCCCTTCCCTCCACTATATATAGGGGCAGGGGAGAGGGGGGAGGCGCAGCCTTGCCCCCTACTCCAAGAAAGGGGTGCGGCCAAGAGGGGGGGAGGAGTCCATCCTCCCCAAGGCACCTCGGAGGTGCCTTCCCCCTTGAGGACTCTTCCCTCTCAGGTTCCCTAGGCGCATGGGCCTCTTGGGGCTGGTGCCCTTGGCCCATGTAGGCCAAGGCGCACCCCCTACAGCCCATGTGGCCCCCCGGGGCAGGTGGCCCCACCCGGTGGGCCCCCGGGACCCTTCCGGTGGTCCCAGTACAATACCGATGACCCCGAAACTTGTCCCGATGGCCGAAACAGGACTTCCTATATATAATTCTTTACCTCCGGACCATTCCGGAACTCCTCGTGACGTCCGGGATCTCATCTGGGACTCCGAACAACATTCGGTAACCACATACAAGCTTCCTTTATAACCCTAGCGTCATCGAACCTTAAGTGTGTAGACCCTACGGGTTCGGGAGACATGCAGACATGACCGAGACGTTCTCCGGTCAATAACCAACAGCGGGATCTGGATACCCATGTTGGCTCCCACATGTTCCACGATGATCTCATCGGATGAACCACGATGTCAAGGACTCAATCGATCCCGTATACAATTCCCTTTGTCTATCGGTATGTTACTTGCCCGAGATTCGATCGTCGGTATCCAATACCTTGTTCAATCCCGTTACCGACAAGTCACTTTACTCGTTCCGTAACACATCATCCCGTGATCAACTCCTTGGTCACATTGCGCATATGATGATGTCCTACCGAGTGGGCCCAGAGATACCTCTCCGTTTACACGGAGTGACAAATCCCAGTCTCGATCCACATAAAACAATGGATACTTTCGGAGATACCTGTAGTGCACCTTTATAGTCACCCAGTTACGTTGTGACGTTTGATACACCCAAAGCACTCCTACGGTATCCAGGAGTTACACGATCTCATGGTCAAAGGAAGAGATACTTGACATTGGCAAAGCTCTAGCAAACGAACTACACGATCTTTGTGCTATGCTTAGGATTGGGTCTTGTCCATCACATCATTATCCTAATGATGTGATCCCGTTATCAACGACATCCAATGTCCATAGCCAGGAAACCATGACTATTTGTTGATCACAACGAGCTAGTCAACTAGAGGCTCACTAGGGACATATTGTGGTCTATGTATTCACACGTGTATTACGATTTCCGGATAATATAGTTATAGCATGAATAAAAGACAATTATCATGAACAAGCAAATATAATAATAATACTTTTATTATTGCCTCTAGGGCATATTTCCAACAGTCTCCCACTTGCACTAGAGTCAATAATCTAGTTCACATCGCCATGTGATTAACACTCACAGGTCACATCGCCATGTGACTAATACCCAAGAGTTTACTAGAGTCAGTAGTCTAGTTCACATCACTATGTGATTAACACTCAATGAGTTTTATGTTTGATCATGTTGCTTGTGAGAGAGGTTTTAGTCAACGGGTCTGAACCTTTCAGATCCGTGTGTGCTTTACAAATCTCTATGTCATCTCCTAGATGCAGCTACCACGCTCTATTTGGAGCTATTCCAAACAACTGTTCTACTTGGAGCTATTCTAAATTATTGCGCCATTATATGTATCTGGTCTCTCTACTCAGAGCTATCCGGATAGGTGTCAAGCTTGCATCGACGTAACCTTCACGACGAACTCTTTTACCACCTCCATAATCGAGAAAATTCCTTAGTCCACTAGTTACTAAGGATAACTTTGACCGCTGTCCTGTGATCCATTCTTGGATCACTCTTGTACCCCTTGACTGACTCATGGCAAGGCACACTTCAGGTGCGGTACTCAGCATGGCATACTGTAGAGCCTATGTCTTAAGCATAGGGAACGACCTTCGTCTTTTCTCTCTATTCTGCCGTGGTCGAGCTTTAAGTCTTAACTTCATACCTTACAACTCAGGCAAGAACTCCTTCTTTGACTGGTCCATCTTGAACACCTTCAAGATCATGTCAAGGTATGTGCTCATTTGAAAGTATTATTAAGCATTTTGATCTATCCTTATAGATCTTGATGCTCAATGTTCAAGTAGCTTAATCCAGGCTTTCTATTGAAAAACACTTTCAAAATAACCCTATATGCTTTCCAGAAATTCTACATCATTTCTGATCAACATGTATTCATCAGAAATTCTATAGTGCTCCCACTCACTTCTTTGGAAATACAAGTTTCTCGTAAACTTTGTACAAACCCAAAATCTTTGATCATCATCAAAGCACACATTCCAACTCCGAGATGCTCACTCCAGTCCTTAGAAGGATTGCTGGAGCTTTGCATACTTATTAGCATCTTTTGGGATTGACAAAACCTTCCGGTTGTATCACATACAACCTTTCCTCAAGTATAACGTCGAGGAAACAATGTTTTGACATCCTATCTGCAAGATTTCATAAATACAGCTAATGCTAACATGAATCCGACGGACTTTAAGCATCGCTACGGATGAGAAAATCTCATCGTAGTCAACTCCTTGAACTTGTGAAAAAACTCTTCGCCACAAGTCGAGCTTCATGGACGGTGACATTACCGTCCACGTTCGTCTTCTTCTTAAAGATCCATTTATCTTAATGGCTTGCTGATCATTGGGCAAGTCCACCAAAGTCCATGCTTTGTTCTGATACATGGATCCTATCTCGGATTTCATGGTTTCTTAACCATTTGTCGGAATTTGGGCCCACCATCGCTTCTCCATAGCTCGTAGGTTCATTGTTGTCTAGCAACATGACCTTCAAGACAGGATTACGTACCACTCTGAAGTAGTATGCATCCTTGTCATCCCACGAGGTTTGGTAGTGACTTGATCTGAAGTTTCATGATCAATATCATAAGCTTCCACTTCAATTGGTGTAGGTGCCACAGGAACAACTTCCTGTGCCCTGCCACACACTAGTTGAAGAGACGGTTCAATAACCTCATCAAGTCTCCACCATCCTCCCACTCAATTCTTTCGAGAGAAACTTTTCCTCGAGAAAGGACCCGATTCTAGAAACAATCCATATTGCTTTCGGATCTGAATTAGGAGGTATACCCAACTGTTTTGGGTTTCCTATGAAGATGCATTTTATCCGCTTTGGGTTCGAGCTTATCAACCTGAAACTTTTTCATATAAGCGTCGCACCCCCAAACTTTTAAGAAACGACAACTTAGGTTTCTCTAAACCATAATTCATACGGTGTCATCTCAACGGAATTATGTGGTGCCCTATTTAAAGTGAATGTGGTTGTCTCTAATGCCTAACCCATGAACGATAGTGGTAATTCGATAAGAGACATCATGGTACGCACCATATCCAATAGGGTGTAACTATGATGTTCGGACACACCATCATTATGGTGTTCCAGGCGGTATTAATTGCGAAACAATTTCCACAATGTCTTAATTGTGTGCCAAAACTCGTAACTCAGATATTCATCTCTATGATCATATCATAGACATTTTATCCTCTTGTCACAATGATCTGCTACTTCACTCTGAAATTACTTGAACCATTCAATAATTCAGACTTGTGTTTCATCAAGTAAATATACAACATTTACTCGAATCATCTGTGAAGTAAGAACATAATGATATTCACTGCATGCCTCAGCACTCATTCGACTGCACACATCAAAATGTGTTACTTCCAACAAGTTGCTATCTTGTTCCATCTTACTGAAAATGAGGCTTTTCAGTCATCATGCCCATGTGGTATGATTTGCATATCTCAAGTGATTCAAAATCAAGTGAGTCCGAACGATCCATTTGCATGGAGTTTCTTCATGCATATACACCAATAGACATGGTTCGCATGTCTCAAACCTTTCAAAAACGAGTGAGTCCAAAGATCCATCAACATGGAGCTTCTTCATGCGTTTTATACCATTATGACTTACATGGCAGTGCCACAAGTAAGTGGTAATATCATTACTATCTTATATCTTTTGGCATGAAAATGTGTATCACTACGATCGAGATTCAATAAACCATTCAGGTTTAATACTAATCTTGATGGTAGAGGGAGCGTGCGATGTTTGATTATATCAAACTTGGAAACACTTCCAACACATATCGTCAGCTCTCCTTTATCTAGTCTCCGTTTATTCCGTAGCTTTTATTTCGAGTTACTAACACTTAGCAACCGAACCGGTATCTAATACCCTGGTGCTACTAGGAGTACTAGTAAAGTACACATTAACATAATGTATATCCAATATACTTCTATCGACCTTGCCAGCCTTCTCATCTACCAAGTATCTAGGGTAATTCTGCTCCAGTGGATGTTCCCCTTATTACAGAAGCACTTAGTCTCGGGTTTGGGTTCAACCTCGGGTTTCTTCACTAGAGCAGCAGCTGAATTGCCGTTTCATGAAGTATCCCTTTGTTCCCTTGCTCTTCTTGAAACTAGTGGTTTCACCAACCATCAACAATTGATGCTCCTTCTTGATTTCTACTTTCGCGGTGTCAAACATCGTGAATACCTCAAGGATCATCATATCTATCCCTGATATGTTATAGTTCATCACGAAGCTCTAGCAGCTTGGTGGCAATGACTTTGGAGAAACATCACTATCTCATCTGGAAGATCAACTCCCACTTGATTCAAGTGATTGTTGCACTCAGACAATCTGAGCACAAGCTCAACGATTGAGCTTCTCTCCTTAGTTTGCAGGCTAAGAAAATCGTCGGAGGTCTCATACCTCTTGACGTGGGCACGAGCCTGAAATCCCAATTTCAGCCCTCGAAACATCTCATATGTTCCGCGACGTTTCGAAAACGTCTTTGGTGCCTCTACTTAAACCATTTAACTGAACTATCACGTAGTTATCAAAATGTGTATGTCCGATGTTCGCAACATCCACAAACGACGTTTGGGGTTCAGCACACTAAGCGGTGCATTAAGGACATAAGCTTTCTACTGATCGCATAATCGCTACTATCAACTTTCAACTATAATTTCTCTAGGAACATATCTAAAACAGTAGAACTAAAGCGCGAGCTACGACATAATTTGCAAAATCCTTTTGACTATGTTCAGGATAATTAAGTTCATCTTATGAACTCCCACTCAGATAGACATCCCTCTGGTCATCTAAGTGATCACATGATCCGAGTCAACTAGGCCGTGTCTGATCATCACGTGAGACGGACTAGTCATCATCGGTGAACATCTTTATGTTGATCGTATCTACTATACGACTCATGCTCGACCTTTCGGTCTCCGTGTTCCGAGGCCATGTCTGCACATGCTAGGTTCGTCAAGTTAACCCTAAGTGTTTGCGCTGTGTAAAACTGTCTTACACCCGTTGTATGTGAATGTAAGAATCCATCACACCCGATCATCACGTGGTGCTTAGAAGCGACGAACTGTAGCAACGGTGCACAGTTAGGGGAGAACACTTCTTGAAATTTGTGTAAGGGATCATCTTATTTACTACCGTCGTCCTAAGTAAACAAGATGCATAAACATGATAAACATAACATGCAATCAAATAGAGTAGTGACATGATATGGCCAATATCATATAGCTCCTTTGATCTTCATCTTCGGGGCTCCATGATCATCTTGTCACCGGCATGACACCATGATCTCCATCATCATGATCTCCATCATTGTGTCTTCATGAAGTTGTCACGCCAACGACTACTTCTACTTCTATGACTAACGTTTAGCAATAAAGTAAAGTAAGTTACATGGCGTTCTTTAATGACACGCAGGTCATACAAAAAATAAAGACAACTCCTATGGCTCCTGCCGGTTGTCATACTCATCGACATGCAAGTCGTGAATCCTATTACAAGAACATGATCAATCTCATACATCACATATATCATTCATCACATCTTTTTGGCCATATCACATCACATAGCATACCCTGCAAAAACAAGTTAGACGTCCTCTAATTGTTGTTTGCATGTTTTACGTGGCTGCTATGGGTTTCTAGCAAGAACGTTTCTTACCTACGCAAAACCACAACGTGATATGCCAATTGCTATTTACCCTTCATAAGGACCCTTTTCATCGAATCCGTTCCGACTAAAGTGGGAGAGACTGGCACCCGCTAGCCACCTTATGCACCAAGTGCATGTCAATCGGTGGAACCTGTCTCACGTAAGAGTACGTGTAAGGTCGGTCCGGGCCGCTTCATCCCACAATACCGTCGAAACAAGATTGGACTAGTA
>NC_057804.1:673339102-673341561 GCF_018294505.1 Triticum aestivum
GAACTGTAACTGTTGATGACCGACATGTAAAGAACCCTGGGGTTCGTTAATCGTGGAAATCACTCCGGGACCCAAAATAGTAAGTAATGGTCCATGAAATGGGCAAGAATCGGCCAAAACTTGAGGGTTGATGACCGACACGTAAGCGCAACTTGGGGTTCAAAAACTATGAAAATCGTTTCGGGACCCCAAAACGGTAAGTAATAGTCCACGAAACGGGTCAGAATTGGCCGAAACTGTGAGTGTTGATGACGAACACGTAAACACACCCCAAGGGTCGTCAATGGTGGAAATCGCTCTGGCACCCCAAAACAATGAGTAATAGTGCTCGAAACGGACGAAAATCGGCCAAAATTGTGAGTGTTGATGACAGGCATGTAAACGCACCCCGGGGTTTGTTAATCGTGGAAATCACTCTGGGACCCCAAAAGAGTGAGTAATAGTCACTGAAACGTGCTAGAATCGGCCAAAACTATGAGTGTTGATGACCAACACGTAAACGCATCCCGGGGTTCATTAATCATGGAAATCAATCCGGGACCCCAGAACAGCGAGTAATAGTCCACGAAACGGGCAAGAATCAGCCAAAACTGCGAGTGTTGATGACCAACATGTAAGCGCACCTTGGGGTTCAACAACTATGGAAATCGCTTCAGGACCCCACAGCGGTGAGTAATAGTCCATGAAAGAAGTCATAATTGGCCAAAATTTTGAGTGTTGAGGACGGACACGTAAACGCACCCCTAGGATCGTCAAACGTGGAAATTGCTATAGGACCCCAACACGGAGAGTAATAGTGCATGAAATGGACCAGAATCGGCTAAAATTGTGAATGTTGATGACCGACACGTAAACGCACGTCGGAGTTTGTCAATCGTAGAATCACTCCGGGGCCCAAAACTGAGTAATAGTCCAAGAAACGAGTCAGAATCGGCCTAAACTGCGATTGTTGATGACCGACACGTAAGCGCACCTTGCGGTTCGACAACCATGGAAATCACTTTGGGGCCCCAAAACAGTGAGTAATAGTCCATGAAACGGGCCAGAATCGGACAAAATTGCGAGTGTTGATGACCGACACATAAACGCACCCCGAGGATCGTCAGTCGGGGACATCACCAGGACCCCAAAATAGTGAGTAATAGTCCATGAAACGGGCCAGAATCGGCAAAAAATTGCGAGTGCTGATGACCGACACATAAGCGCACCTTGGGGTTCAACAACTACGGAAATCGCTTCGGGACCCCAAAACGGTTAGTAATAGTCCACGAAACGGGCCAGAATCGGGCAAAATTGCGAGTGTTGACGACCGACACATAGACGCACCGTGGAGATCGTCAATCATGGAAATAGCTCTGGGACCCCCAAAACGGTGAGGAATAGTCCAGGAAAGAGCCCAGAATCGGGAAAAATTGTGAGTGTTGATGGCCGACATGTAAACGCACCCCGGCGTTCATTAATCGTGAAAATCACCCTGGGACCCCAAACCAGTGAGTAATAGTCCACGAGATGGCCCAGAATCGGCCAGAACTGTAACTGTTGATGACCGACATGTAAAGAACCCTGGGGTTCGTTAATCGTGGAAATCACTCTGGGACCCAAAATAGTAAGTAATGGTCCATGAAATGGGCAAGAATCAGCCAAAACTTGAGGGTTGATGACCGACACGTAAGCGCAACTTGGGGTTCAAAAACTATGAAAATCGTTTCGGGACCCCAAAACGGTAAGTAATAGTCCACGAAACGGGTCAGAATTGGCCGAAACTGTGAGTGTTGATGACGAACACGTAAACACACCCCAAGGGTCGTCAATGGTGGAAATCGCTCTGGCACCCCAAAACAATGAGTAATAGTGCTCGAAACGGACGAAAATCATCCAAAATTGTGAGGGTTGATGACAGGCATGTAAACGCACCCCGGGGTTTGTTAATCGTGGAAATCACTCTGGGACCCCAAAAGAGTGAGTAATAGTCACTGAAACGGGCTAGAATCGGCCAAAGCTGTGAGTGTTGATGACCAACGCGTAAACGCATCCCGGGGTTCATTAATCATGGAAATCAATCCGGGACCCCAGAACAGCGAGTAATAGTCCACGAAACGGGCAAGAATCAGCCAAAACTGCGAGTGTTGATGACCAACATGTAAGCGCACCTTGGGGTTCAACAACTATGGAAATCGCTTCAGGACCCCACAACGGTGAGTAATAGTCCATGAAAGAAGTCATAATTGGCCAAAATTTTGAGTGTTGAGGACGGACACGTAAACGCACCCCTAGGATCGTCAAACGTGGAAATTGCTATAGGACCCCAACACGGAGAGTAATAGTGCATGAAATGGACCAGAATCGGCCAAAATTGTGAATGTTGATGACCGACACGTAAACGCACGTCGGGGTTTGTCAATCGTAGAATCACTCCGGGGCCCAAAACTGAGTAATAGTCCAAGAAACGAGTCAGAATC
>NC_057804.1:673342724-673345926 GCF_018294505.1 Triticum aestivum
ACGCACCCCGAGGATCGTCAGTCGGGGACATCACCAGGACCCCAAAATAGTGAGTAATAGTCCATGAAACGGGCCAGAATCGGCAAAAAATTGCGAGTGCTGATGACCGACACATAAGCGCACCTTGGGGTTCAACAACTACGGAAATCGCTTCGGGACCCCAAAACGGTTAGTAATAGTCCACGAAACGGGCCAGAATCGGGCAAAATTGCGAGTGTTGACGACCGACACATAGACGCACCGTGGAGATCGTCAATCATGGAAATAGCTCTGGGACCCCCAAAACGGTGAGGAATAGTCCAGGAAAGAGCCCAGAATCGGGAAAAATTGTGAGTGTTGATGGCCGACATGTAAACGCACCCCGGCGTTCATTAATCGTGAAAATCACCCTGGGACCCCAAACCAGTGAGTAATAGTCCACGAGATGGCCCAGAATCGGCCAGAACTGTAACTGTTGATGACCGACATGTAAAGAACCCTGGGGTTCGTTAATCGTGGAAATCACTCCGGGACCCAAAATAGTAAGTAATGGTCCATGAAATGGGCAAGAATCAGCCAAAACTTGAGGGTTGATGACCGACACGTAAGCGCAACTTGGGGTTCAAAAACTATGAAAATCGTTTCGGGACCCCAAAACGGTAAGTAATAGTCCACGAAACGGGTCAGAATTGGCCGAAACTGTGAGTGTTGATGACGAACACGTAAACACACCCCAAGGGTCGTCAATGGTGGAAATCGCTCTGGCACCCCAAAACAATGAGTAATAGTGCTCGAAACGGACGAAAATCAGCCAAAATTGTGAGTGTTGACGACAGGCATGTAAACGCACCCCGGGGTTTGTTAATCGTGGAAATCACTCTGGGACCCCAAAAGAGTGAGTAATAGTCACTGAAACGGGCTAGAATCGGCCAAAACTGTGAGTGTTGATGACCAACGCGTAAACGCATCCCGGGGTTCATTAATCATGGAAATCAATCCGGGACCCCAGAACAGCGAGTAATAGTCCACGAAACGGGCAAGAATCAGCCAAAACTGCGAGTGTTGATGACCAACATGTAAGCGCACCTTGGGGTTCAACAACTATGGAAATCGCTTCAGGACCCCACAACGGTGAGTAATAGTCCATGAAAGAAGTCATAATTGGCCAAAATTTTGAGTGTTGAGGACGGACACGTAAACGCACCCCTAGGATCGTCAAACGTGGAAATTGCTATAGGACCCCAACACGGAGAGTAATAGTGCATGAAATGGACCAGAATCGGCCGAAATTGTGAATGTTGATGACCGACACGTAAACGCACGTCGGGGTTTGTCAATCGTAGAATCACTCCGGGGCCCAAAACTGAGTAATAGTCCAAGAAACGAGTCAGAATCGGCCTAAACTACGATTGTTGATGACCGACACGTAAGCGCACCTTGCGGTTCGACAACCATGGAAATCACTTTGGGGCCCCAAAACAGTGAGTAATAGTCCATGAAACGGGCCAGAATCGGACAAAATTGCGAGTGTTGATGACCGACACATAAACGCACCCCGAGGATCGTCAGTCGGGGACATCACCAGGACCCCAAAATAGTGAGTAATAGTCCATGAAACGGGCCAGAATCGGCAAAAAATTGCGAGTGCTGATGACCGACACATAAGCGCACCTTGGGGTTCAACAACTATGGGAATCGCTTCGGCACCCCAAAACGGTTAGTAATAGTCCACGAAACGGGCCAGAATCGGGCAAAATTGCGAGTGTTGACGACTGACACATAAACGCACCGTGGAGATCGTCAATCATGGAAATAGCTCTGGGACCCCCAAAACGGTGAGGAATAGTCCAGGAAAGAGCCCAGAATCGGGAAAAATTGTGAGTGTTGATGGCCGACATGTAAACGCACCCCGGCGTTCATTAATCGTGAAAATCACCCTGGGACCCCAAAACAGTGAGTAATAGTCCACGAGATGGCCCAGAATCGGCCAGAACTGTAACTGTTGATGACCGACATGTAAAGAACCCTGGGGTTCGTTAATCGTGGAAATCACTCCGGGACCCAAAATAGTAAGTAATGGTCCATGAAATGGGCAAGAATCGGCCAAAACTTGAGGGTTGATGACCGACATGTAAGCGCAACTTGGGGTTCAAAAACTATGAAAATCGTTTCGGGACCCCAAAACGGTAAGTAATAGTCCACGAAACGGGTCAGAATTGGCCGAAACTGTGAGTGTTGATGACGAACACGTAAACACACCCCAAGGGTCGTCAATGGTGGAAATCGCTCTGGCACCCCAAAACAATGAGTAATAGTGCTCGAAACGGACGAAACTCAGCCAAAATTGTGAGTGTTGATGACAGGCATGTAAACGCACCCCGGGGTTTGTTAATCGTGGAAATCACTCTGGGCCCCAAAAGAGTGAGTAATAGTCACTGAAACGGGCTAGAATCGGCCAAAACTGTGAGTGTTGATGACCAACACGTAAACGCATCCCGGGGTTCATTAATCATGGAAATCAATCCGGGACCCCAGAACAGCGAGTAATAGTCCACGAAACGGGCAAGAATCAGCCAAAACTGCGAGTGTTGATGACCAACATGTAAGCGCACCTTGGGGTTCAACAACTATGGAAATCGCTTCAGGACCCCACAACGGTGAGTAATAGTCCATGAAAGAAGTCATAATTGGCCAAAATTTTGAGTGTTGAGGACGGACACGTAAACGCACCCCTAGGATCGTCAAACGTGGAAATTGCTATAGGACCCCAACACGGAGAGTAATAGTGCATGAAATGGACCAGAATCGGCCGAAATTGTGAATGTTCATGACCGACACGTAAACGCACGTCGGGGTTTGTCAATCGTAGAATCACTCCGGGGCCCAAAACTGAGTAATAGTCCAAGAAACGAGTCAGAATCGGCCTAAACTGCGATTGTTGATGACCGACACGTAAGCGCACCTTGCGGTTCGACAACCATGGAAATCACTTTGGGGCCCCAAAACAGTGAGTAATAGTCCATGAAACGGGCCAGAATCGGACAAAATTGCGAGTGTTGATGACCGACACATAAACGCACCTCGAGGATCGTCAGTCGGGGACATTACCAGGACCCCAAAATAGTGAGTAATAGTCCATGAAACGGGCCAGAATCGGCAAAAAATTGCGAGTGCTGATGACCGACACATAAGCGCACCTTGGGGTTCAACAACTATGGAAATC
>NC_057804.1:673345995-673353605 GCF_018294505.1 Triticum aestivum
AATCGGACAAAATTGCGAGTGTTGATGATCGACACATAAACGCACCCCGAGGATCGTCAGTCGGGGACATCACCAGGACCCCAAAATAGTGAGTAATAGTCCATGAAACGGGCCAGAATCGGCAAAAAATTGCGAGTGCTGATGACCGACACATAAGCGCACCTTGGGGTTCAACAACTATGGAAATCGCTTCGGGACCCCAAAACGGTTAGTAATAGTCCACGAAACGGGCCAGAATCGGGCAAAATTGCGAGTGTTGACGACCGACACATAAACGCACCGTGGAGATCGTCAATCATGGAAATAGCTCTGGGACCCCCAAAACGGTGAGGACTAGTCCAGGAAAGAGCCCAGAATCGGGAAAAATTGTGAGTGTTGATGGCCGACATGTAAACGCACCCCGGCGTTCATTAATCGTGAAAATCACCCTGGGACCCCAAAACAGTGAGTAATAGTCCACGAGATGGCCCAGAATCGGCCAGAACTGTAACTGTTGATGACCGACATGTAAAGAACCCTGGGGTTCGTTAATCGTGGAAATCACTCCGGGACCCAAAATAGTAAGTAATGGTCCATGAAATGGGCAAGAATCGGCCAAAACTTGAGGGTTGATGACCGACACGTAAGCGCAACTTGGGGTTCAAAAACTATGAAAATCATTTCGGGACCCCAAAACGGTAAGTAATAGTCCACGAAACGGGTCAGAATTGGCCGAAACTGTGAGTGTTGATGACGAACACGTAAACACACCCCAAGGGTCGTCAATGGTGGAAATCGCTCTGGCACCCCAAAACAATGAGTAATAGTGCTCGAAACGGACGAAAATCAGCCAAAATTGTGAGTGTTGATGACAGGCATGTAAACGCACCCCGGGGCTTGTTAATCGTGGAAATCACTCTGGGACCCCAAAAGAGTGAGTAATAGTCACTGAAACGGGCTAGAATCGGCCAAAACTGTGAGTGTTGATGACCAACGCGTAAACGCATCCCGGGGTTCATTAATCATGGAAATCAATCCGGGACCCCAGAACAGCGAGTAATAGTCCACGAAACGGGCAAGAATCAGCCAAAACTGCGAGTGTTGATGACCAACATGTAAGCGCACCTTGGGGTTCAACAACTATGGAAATCGCTTCAGGACCCCACAACGGTGAGTAATAGTCCATGAAAGAAGTCATAATTGGCCAAAATATTGAGTGTTGAGGACGGACACGTAAACGCACCCCTAGGATCGTCAAACGTGGAAATTGCTATAGGACCCCAACACGGAGAGTAATAGTGCATGAAATGGACCAGAATCGGCCGAAATTGTGAATGTTGATGACCGACACGTAAACGCACGTCGGGGTTTGTCAATCGTAGAATCACTCCGGGGCCCAAAACTAAGTAATAGTCCAAGAAACGAGTCAGAATCGGCCTAAACTGCGATTGTTGATGACCGACACGTAAGCGCACCTTGCGGTTCGACAACCATGGAAATCACTTTGGGGCCCCAAAACAGTGAGTAATAGTCCATGAAACGGGCCAGAATCGGACAAAATTGCGAGTGTTGCTGACCGACACATAAACGCACCCCGAGGATCGTCAGTCATGGAAATAGCTCTGGGCCCCAGAATGGTGAGTAATTGTCCATGAAAGAGCCTAGAAACGAAAATAACTAGGATTTGCTAGTGAACGATAGGTAAACGCACCCCGGGGTACGTCAACCGTGGAAATCACACCGGGACCCCAAAACAATGAGTAATAGTCCAAGAAACGGCCAGAATCGTCCAAAACTACGATTGTTGATGACCGGCACGTAAGCGCACCTTGGGGTTCAACAACCATGGAAATCGCTTTGGGACCCCAAAATGGTGAGTAATTGTCCATGAAACGGGTCAGAATCGACAAAAACCGCGAGTGTTAATGACCGAGACGTAAACGCACCCCAGGGTTCGTTAATCTTGGAAATCACTCCTCGACCCCAAAACAATGAGTAATCGTCCATGAAATAGGGCAGAATCGGCCAAAACTACGATTGTTGATACCGACACGTAAGCACACCTTGGGGTTCAACGTCCATGGAAATTGCTTTGGGACCCCAAAACGGTGAGTAATATTCCACGAAACGGGCCAGAATCGGGCAAAATTGCGAGTGTTGACGACCGATACATAAACGCACCCTAGAGATCGTCAATCATGGAAATAGCTCTGGGACCCCCAAAACGGTGACGAATAGTCCATGAAAGAGCCCAGAATCGGGCAAAATTGTGAGTGTTGATGGCCGACATGTAAACGCACCCCGGCGTTCGTTAATCGTGAAAACCACCCTGGGACCCCAAAACAGTGAGTAATAGTCCACGAGATGGCCCAAAATCGGCCAGAACTGTGAGTGTTGATGACCGACATGTAAAGAACCCTGGGGTTCGTTAATCGTGGAAATCACTCCGGGACCCAAAAATAGTAAGTAATAGTTCACGAAATGGGCAAGAATCGGCCAAAACTTTGAGGGTTGTTGACCAACACGTAAGCGCAACTTGGGGTTCAAAAACTATGAAAATCGTTTCGGGACCCCAAAACGGTAAGTAATAGTCCACGAAACGGGTCAGAATTGGCCAAAACTGTGAGTGTTGATGACGAACACGTAAACGCACCCAAAGGGTCGTCAATGGTGGAAATCGCTCTGGTACCCCAAAACAATGAGTAATAGTGCTCGAAACGGACGAAAATCGGCCAAAATTGTGAGTGTTGATGATAGGCACGTAAACGCAGCCCGGGGTTTGTTAATCGTGGAAATCACTCCGGGACCCCAAAAGAGTGAGTAATAGTCACTGAAACGGGCCAGAATCAGCCAAAACTGTGAGTGTTGATGATCGACACGTAAACGCATCCCGGGGTTCATTAATCATGGAAATCAATTCGGGACCCCAAAACAGCGAGTGTTGATGACCAACATGTAAGCGCACCTTGGGGTTCAACAACTATGGAAATCGCTTCAGGACCCCACAACGGTGAGTAATAGTCCACGAACCGGGTCAGAATTAGCCAAAACTTTGAGTGTTGAGGACGGACACGTAAACGCACCCCTAGGATCGTCAAACGTGGAAATCGCTCTGGGACCCCAAAACGGTGAGTAATAGTGCATGAAATGGACCAGAATCGGCCGAAATTGTGAATGTTGATGACCGACACGTAAACGCACCTCGGGGTTCGTCAATCGTAGAATCACTCCGGGACCCAAAACTGAGTAATAGTCCAAAAAACGGGCCAGAATCGGCCTAAAGTGTGATTATTGATGACCGACACGTAAGCGCACCTTGGGGTTCGAAAAACATGGAAATCACTTTGGGGCCCCAAAACAGTGAGTAATAGTCCATGAAACGGACCAGAATCGGACAAAATTGCGACTGTTGACGATCGACACATAAATGCACCCCGAGCATCGTCAGTCATGGAAATAGCTCTGGGGCCCCCAAAATGGTGAGTAATAGTCCATGAAAAAGCCCAGAATCGAAAATAACTAGGATTGCTGGCGAACGACAGGTAAACGCACCACGGGGTACGTCAACCGCGGAAATCACACCGGGACCCCAAAACAATGACTAATAGTCCAAGAAACGGCCAGAATCAGCCAAAATTGCGATTGTTGATGACCGACACCTTGGGATTCAACAACCATGGAAATCGCTTTGGGACCCCAAAATGGTGAGTAATTGTCCACGAAACGGGTCAGAATCAACAAAAACCGCGAGTGTTAATGACCAAGACGAAACGCACCCCGGGGTTCGTTAACCATGGAAATCACTCCTCGACCCCAAAACAATGAGTAATAGTCCATGAAACAGGGCAGAATCGGCCAAAACTGCGATTGTTGATGACCGACACGTAAGCGCATCTTGGGATTCAACATCCATGGAAATCACTTTGGGACCCCAAAACGGTGAGTAATAGTCAACGAAACAGGCCAGAATCGGCCAAAATTGTGAGTGTTAACGACGAACACGTAAACGCACCCCGGGGTTCGTTAATCGTGGAAATCACTCCAAGACCCCAACACAGTGAGTAATAGTCCATGAAACGATCCAGAATCCTCCAAAACTATGAGTGTTGATGACCGACACGTAAAAGGTTCCCCGGGGTTCGTTAATCATGGAAACACCACGGGACCCCAAAGTAGTGTGTAATAGTCCACAAAACGGGCCAGAATCGGCCAAAACTGTGAGTGTTGATGACCGACACATAAGCAAACCTTGCGGTTCAACAACTATGGAAATCGCTTCGGGACCCCAAAACGGTGAGTAATAGTCCATGAAATGGGTCGGAATTGGCCAAACTATGCATGTTGACGAAGGACACGTAAACGCACCCCGGGGATCGTCAAACATGGAAATCGCGGTGGCACCCCAAAATAATGAGTAATACTACTTGAAAAGGACCAGAATTGGCCAAAATTGTGAGTGTTGATGACCGACATGTAAACGCACCCCGGGGTTTGTCAACCGTGGAAATCACTTCGGGACCCCAAAACAATGAGTAATAGTCCATGAAATGGCCCAGTATCGTCCAAAACTGTGAGTGTTAATGACCGACATGTAAAGGCACCCCGGGGTTCGTTAATCGTGGAAATCACCCCGGGACCCCATAACAGTGAGTAATAGTCCACGAAACGGGCCAGAATCGACCAAAACTATGAGTGTTGATGACCGACACGTAAGCGCACCTTGCGGTTCAACAACTATGGAAATAGCTTCGGGACCCCAAAACGTTGAGTAATAGTCCACGAAACAGGGTAGAATCGGCCAAAACTGTGATTGTTGATGACTCACACATAAACGCACCCCAGGGATCGTCAGTCGGGGAAATCACCAGGACCCCAAAATAATGAGTAATAGTCCATGAAACGGGCCAGAATCGGAAAAAAATTGCGAGTGTTGATGACCGACACATAAGCGCACCTTGGGGTTCAATAACTATGGAAATCGCTTCGAGACCCCAAAACGGTTAGTAATAGTCCACGAAACGGGCCAGAATCGGGCAAAATTGTGAGTGTTGACGACCGACACATAAACGCTCCCTGGAGATCGTCAATCATGGAAATAGCTCTGGGACCCCCGAAACGGTGAGGAATAGTCCACGAAAGAGCACAAAATCGGGCAAAATTGTGAGTGTTGATGGCCGACATGTAAACGCACCCCGGCGTTCGTTAATCCTGAAAATCACCCTGGGACCCCAAAATAGTGAGTAATAGTCCATGAGATGGCCCATAATCGGCCAGTACTGTGAGTGTTGATGACCGACATGTAAAGAACCCTGGGGTTCGTTAATCGTGGAAATCACTCCGGGGCCCCTAAATAGTAAGTAATGGTCCATGAAATGGGCAAGAATCGGCCAAAACTTGAGGGTTGATGACCGACACGTAAGTGCAACTTGGGGTTCAAAACTATGAAAATCGTTTCGGGACCCCAAAACGGTAAGTAATAGTCCACGAAACGGGTCAGAATTGGCCAAAACTGTGAGTGTTGATGACGAACACGTAAACGCACCCCGAGGGTCGTCAATGGTGGAAATCGCTCTAGCACCCCAAAACAATGAGTAATAGTGCTCGAAACGGACGAAAATTGGCCAAAATTGTGAGTGTTGATGATAGGCATGTAAACGCACCCCGGGCTTTGTTAATCGTGGAAATCACTCCGGGACCCCAAAAGAGTGAGTAATAGTCACTGAAATGGGCCAGAATCGGCCAAAACTGTGAGTGTTGATGACCGACACGTAAACACATCCCGGGGTTCATTAATCATGGAAATCAATCCGGGACCCCAAAACAGCGAGTAATAGTCCACGAAACGGGCTAGAATCGGCCAAAACTGCGAGTGTTGATGACCAACATGTAAGCGCATCTTGGGGTTCAACAACTATGGAAATCGCTTCAGGACCCCACAACGGTGAGTAATAGTCCACGAAACGGGTCAGAATTGGCCAAAATTTTGAGTGTTGAGGACGGACACGTAAACGCACCCCTAGGATCGTCAAACGTGGAAATTGCTCTGGGACCCCAAAACGGTGAGTAATAGTGCATGAAATGTACCAGAATCGGCCAAAATTGTGAATGTTGATGACCGACATGTAAACGCACGTCGGGGTTCGTCAATCGTAGAATCACTCCGGGACCCAAAACTGAGTAATAGTCCAAGAAACGAGCCAGAATCGGCCTAAACTGCGATTGTTGATGATCGACACGTAAGCGCACCTTGGGGTTCGACAACCATGGAAATCACTTTGGGGCCCCAAAACAGTGAGTAATAGTCCATGAAACGGGCCAGAATCGGACAAAATTGCGAGTGTTGACGATCGACACATAAACGCACCCCGAGGATCGTCAGTCCTGGAAATAGCTCTGGGCCCAGAATGGTGAGTAATTGTCCATGAAAGAGCCTAGAAACGAAAATAACTAGGATTT
This sequence comes from Triticum aestivum, assembly GCF_018294505.1. Taxonomy (NCBI): domain Eukaryota; kingdom Viridiplantae; phylum Streptophyta; class Magnoliopsida; order Poales; family Poaceae; genus Triticum; species Triticum aestivum. The sequence continues at coordinate 673,352,431 of NC_057804.1, forward strand.
GCTGGTGAACGATAGGTAAACGCACCCCGGGGTACGTCAACCGTGGAAATCACACCGGGAACCCAAAACAATAAGTAATAGTCCAAGAAACAACCAGAATCGTCCAAAACTACGATTGTTGATGACCGACACGTAAGCACACCTTGGGGTTCAACAACCATGGAAATCGCTTTGGGACCCCAAAATGGTGAGTAATTGTCCACGAAACGGGTCAGAATCAACAAAAACCGCGAGTGTTAATGACCAAGACGAAACGCACCCCGGGGTTCGTTAACCATGGAAATCACTCCTCGACCCCAAAACAATGAGTAATAGTCCATGAAACAGGGCAGAATCGGCCAAAACTGCGATTGTTGATGACCGACACGTAAGCGCATCTTGGGATTCAACATCCATGAAAATCACTTTGGGACCCCAAAACGGTGAGTAATAGTCCACGAAACAGGCCAGAATCGGCCAAAATTGTGAGTGTTAACGACGAACACGTAAACGCACCCCGGGGTTCGTTAATCGTGGAAATCACTCCAAGACCCCAAAACAGTGAGTAATAGTCCATGAAACAATCCAGAATCCTCCAAAACTATGAGTGTTGATGACCGACACGTAAAAGGTTCCCCGGGGTTCGTTAATCATGGAAACACCACGGGACCCCAAAGTAGTGTGTAATAGTCCACAAAACGGGCCAGAATCGGCCAAAACTGTGAGTGTTGATGACCGACACGTAAGCAAACCTTGCGGTTCAACAACTATGGAAATCGCTTCGGGACCCCAAAACGGTGAGTAATAGTCCATGAAATGGGTCGGAATTGGCCAAACTATGCATGTTGACGAAGGACACGTAAACGCACCCCGGGGATCGTCAAACATGGAAATCGCTCTGGCACCCCAAGACAATGAGTAATCTTACTTGAAAAGGACCAGAATTGGCCAAAATTGTGAGTGTTGATGACCGACATGTAAACGCACCCCGGGGTTTGTCAACCATGGAAATCACTTCGGGACCCCAAAACAATGAGTAATAGTCCATGAAATGGCCCAGTATCGTCCAAAACTGTGAGTGTTAATGACCGACATGTAAAGGCACCCCGGGGTTCGTTAATCGTGGAAATCACCCCGGGACCCCATAACAGTGAGTAATAGTCCACGAAACGGGCCAGAATCGACCAAAACTATGA
>NC_057804.1:673353615-673357302 GCF_018294505.1 Triticum aestivum
TCAAACGTGGAAATTGCTCTGGGACCCCAAAACGGTGAGTAATAGTGCATGAAATGTACCAGAATCGGCCAAAATTGTGAATGTTGATGACCGACATGTAAACGCACGTCGGGGTTCGTCAATCGTAGAATCACTCCGGGACCCAAAACTGAGTAATAGTCCAAGAAACGAGCCAGAATCGGCCTAAACTGTGATTGTTGATGATCGACACGTAAGCGCACCTTGGGGTTCGACAACCATGGAAATCACTTTGGGGCCCCAAAACAGTGAGTAATAGTCCATGAAACGGGCCAGAATCGGACAAAATTGCGAGTGTTGACGATCGACACATAAACGCACCCCGAGGATCGTCAGTCCTGGAAATAGCTCTGGGCCCAGAATGGTGAGTAATTGTCCATGAAAGAGCCTAGAAACGAAAATAACTAGGATTTGCTGGTGAACGATAGGTAAACGCACCCCGGGGTACGTCAACCGTGGAAATCACACCGGGAACCCAAAACAATAAGTAATAGTCCAAGAAACAACCAGAATCGTCCAAAACTACGATTGTTGATGACCGACACGTAAGCACACCTTGGGGTTCAACAATCATGGAAATCGCTTTGGGACCCCAAAATGGTGAGTAATTGTCCATGAAACGGGTCAGAATCGACAAAAACCGCGAGTGTTAATGACCAAGATGTAAACGCACCCCGGGCTTCGTTAATCATGGAAATCACTCCTCGACCCCAAAACAATGAGTAATAGTCCATGAAATAGGGCAGAATCGGCCAAAACTGCGATTGTTGATGACCGACACGTAAGCACACCTTGGGGTTCAACGTCCATGGAAATTGCTTTGGGACCCCAAAACGGTGATTAATATTCCACGAAACGGGCCAGAATCGGCCAAAATTGCAAGTTTTGATGGCGGACACTTAAACACAGCCCGGGGTTCGTTAATCGTGGAAATCACCTCCGGACCCCAAAACAGTGAGTAATAGTCCATGAAACGGCCCAGAATCGTCCAAAACTATGAGTATTGATGACCGACACGTAAATGCACCCCGGGTTTCGTTAATCATGAAAATCACCTTGGGACCCCAAAACTGTGAGTGTTGATGACTGACACGTAATCGCACCTTGCGGTTCAACAACTATGACAATCGCTTCGGGACCCCAAAGCGGTGAATAATAGTCCATGAAACGGGTCAGAATTGGCTAAACTGTGCATGTTGACGAAGGACACGTAAACGCACCCCGGGGATCGTCAAACGTGGAAATCGCTCTGGCACCCCAAAACGATGAGTAATAGTGCTCGAAAAGGACCAGAATTGGCCAAAATTGTGAGTTGATGACTGACAAATAAACGCACCCCGAGGTTCGTCAATCGTGGAAATCACTTCGGGGCCCCAAAACAGTGACTAATAGTCCACAAAACAGGCCAAAATTGCGAGTGTTGACGACCCACACATAAACGCACCCTGGAGATCGTCAATCGTGGAAATAGATCTGGGACCCCCAAAACGGTGAGGAATTTTCCATGAAAGAGCCCAGAATCGAACAAAACTAGGATTGCTGGTGAATGACACATAAACGCACCCCGGGGTTCGTCAATCGTGGAAATCGCTCCTAGACCCCACAACAATGAGTAATAGTCCATGAAACAGGGCCGAATCGGCCAAAACTGCGATTGTTGATGACTGACACGTAAGCGCATCTTGGGGTTCAACATCCATGGAAATCACTTTGAAACCCCAAAACGGTGAGTAGTAGTCCATGAAACGGGCCAGAATCGGCCAAAATTGCGAGTGTTGACGAGCGACACATAAATGCACCCCGGGGATCGTCAATCATGGAAATAGCTCTCGGACACCAAAACGGTGACTAATAGTCCATGAAAGAGCCCAGAATCGAAAATAAATAGGATTGCTGGTGAACGACAGGTAAACGCACCCCAGGGTACGTCATTCGTGGAAATCACACCGGGACCCCAAAACAATGACTAATAGTCCAAGAAACGGCGAGAATCGGCCAAAACTGCGATTGTTGATGACTGACACCTTGGGGTTCAACATCCATGGAAACGCTTTGGGACCCCAAAACGGTGAGTAATTGTCCACGAAACGGGTCAGAATCGACAAAAATCGTGAGTGTTAATGACCGAGACGTAAACGCACCCCAGGGTTCGTTAATCATGGAAATCACTCCTCGACCCCAAAACAATAAGTAATAGTCCATGAAACAGGACAGAATCGGCCAAAACTGCGATTGTTGGTGACCGACATGTAAGTGCACCTTGGGGTTCAACATCCATGGAAATCGCATTCAGACCCCAAAACGGTGAGTAATAGTCCATGAAACAGGCCAGAATCGGTCAAAATTGCGAGTGTTGACGACGGACACGTAAATGCACCCCCGGGTTCGTTTATCGTGGAAATCACTCCAGGACCCCAAAACAGTCCATGAAACGGCCCAGAATCATCCAAAATTGTGAGTGTTGATGACTGACATGTAAAGGCATCCCCGGGTTCGTTAATCATGAAAATCACCCCGGGACCCCAAAACAGTGAGTACTAGTCCACGAAACGGTCCAGAATCGGCCAAAACTGTGAGTGTTGATGACCGACACGTAAGCGCAACTTGGGGTTTAACAACTAGGGAAATCGCTTCGAGACCCCAAAATGGTAAGTAATAGTCCATGAAACGAGTCAGAATTGGCCAAATTGTGAGTGTTGACGAAGGACACATAAACGCACCCCGGCGATCGTCAACCGTGGAAATCACTCTGGCACCCCAAAACGATGAGTAATAGTGCTCGAAACAGACCAGAATTGGCCAAAATTGTGAGTGTTGATGACTGACATGTAAACGCAACCAGGGGTTTGTTAATCGTGGAAATTACTTCGGGACCCCAAAACAGTGAGTAATCGTCCATGAAACGGCCCAGGATCGTCCAAATATGTGAGTGTTGATGACCGACACGTAAACGCACCCCGGGGTTCGCTAATCATGGAAATCACCCTGGGACCCCAAAACTGCGAGTGTTGGTCACCGACGCGTAAACATAACTTGGGGTTCAACAACTAGGGAAATCGCTTCGGGACCCCAAAACGGTAAGTAATAGTCCACGGAAAACGGGTCAGAATTGGCCAAACTATGAGTGTTGACGACGGACATGTAAACGCACCCAGGGGATTGTCAAACATGGAAATCGCTCTGGGACCCCAAAACGATGACTAATAGTGCTCGAATCAGACCAGAATTGGCCAAAATTGTGAGTGTTGATGACCAACACATAAACGCACCCCGGGGTTCGTCAACCGTAGAAATCACTCCGAGACCCCAAAACTGAGTAATAGTCCAAGAAACAGGCCAGAATCGGCAAAAACTGCGATTGTTGATGACCGACACGTAAACGCACCTCGAGGTTCGACAACGATGGAAAGGCCACTGTGCACTGGGCCTTAGTGCACAGTGCCTGGCCCAGCCGGCCCAGCCCACCTCCCTTGGTCGCCTTCAACCTCCTACTACAGGAGGCCGACCGGGCACGCGCGCCCGCTCCCATCCCCGCCGAGCCACCTCGTCGATCGCGCTGCTACAGGCGATCGGAGGGGACAAGGAGGCCATCATAGCTCCTCAGGGCGGCCCCTAGATCTTCCCTCCTGGTTCATTCCTCTCCCTCGCACCCCCCCCCCCTCACCCGAG
>NC_057804.1:673357553-673373976 GCF_018294505.1 Triticum aestivum
GCTGTGGCCACCATCGTCCCCGCGCCCATCCTCTGTTTCCACGAGCTCCGCCCGCGTCCGCTACATCGTGTGTAGCCACGAGCCCGAGCTCGGAGCCCCTGCATCGCCAGATCGCCGTCGTCTTCAACCTTGGGTCCCAACACCGTTCGCTGTCAATTCCGGCATCGTCGAGCCTTCCCCGAGCCCACTTAGCGCACCTGCAGGCCCCTAGTGAGGCCTCCTTCCTTTCCCTCTCTCCTATGGCTTGTGTGCGCCCGCTAGCGAGCTCCCTCGCCGTGGTCGAGTGAGTCGCCACTCGAGGTTGTCGCCAGCCGTGCTCCGATGGCCCTCTGGTCAAGCACATGCACCCACTCACCCCGCTGTCGCCCATAGAACCGTTCCCGCACGTTAGCTCGCTCAAATTCGAGCTCCTACGCACGCTCGTTCACCTTGTGCCCCGGCGATCGCCCCGCTCGCCGCCGGCGACGCTACGGACCACCTCCGGCCATGCCACCGCCTCCATTCGACGCGGCTTCATCTCCGCTTCGAACGGGACCGCTGCGCCCTTTTTGGTGGCCCATAGGTGGATTCCGGCGAGACCCCGGCCACCTCCGCAGCGGATTTTATCACCGGAGCCAGCTCCGGCGGCACCACCGACGTGGCCGGCCCTGGGGCCCACCCTGGGTCACTGCCAGTGGGTCCCAAGGGCCCCGTTTGACCCGGTCAACGTGCTGACTGGGCAGCCCCAATCACTGACATGCGCCCCCACATGCTAATTAATTGTTTTGTTAATTTAAACTTAATCTGTTAACTAATGTGACACTGACAGGTGGGTCCTACCCCCTTAGTTAATCTGAGATTAAAAGTTAACAGTGAAAATGGCCAGAGTCATTGACATGTGGGGTCCCTCCAGTGTTGTAGTGGATAAGGCTGACCCAGTCAGCCTGCTCATTGGGCAGCTGACCACCAGTCAGCCCCTGTGTGTCCTGTTTGGGTACACTTTTGGGTGTATCTAGCATTTTGACATTTAATTTTGTAATTAAATTAAATTCTAGAACTTGTTTAAAACTTTGAAAAATCATATAAAATAATCTGTAACTCGGGTGAAAATAATTCATATATGAAAAGTGACAGAAAAATAAGACAAATCTGTTTATGTCATCCACATACATGTCACATGCATCTAACACTGCAAACCTGGAACCTTCCCCTCTGGTTCGTCTGCCCGATAACTGCCTAAAGCCAGGAAAATATTTCCAGATATTTTCTCGCTCTGTCTGTAACGCTTAGCACTGCATTAGGTCACCCCTAGCTCAACATATTGCCATGTCAAGTGCTTAGGATGTATACTGGCGTGCTGACCTCTCTTCTGAGCTTAGGTAGGACTACGGCGTGTCGATCAGCCGAGGCCGGACATGACCCAAAAAAGTGTGTCCGGCCAAACTTAATCAAGCGTTTTGGGTAAGTTGGTGCACCTTGCAGGGAAGTATATCTATTTGAATAGCCGTGTCCACAGTAACGGACGCTTGGAGTTGTATTACAACTAGAATTGGATACTTGTGACACTAAATGGATACGATGGCTCCGAGATCGCTTTCTCACAGGGATTGGAGGAAGGATCTCTGGGTGTTGTCGAAAATATACTTGTTACTGTAATATATGTCGCTCTACTTTCTTCTGTTGTTGCAAGACGCTGCAAGATGCTAGTCTTCGATAGGCTAAGCATTCCCTTGTATTCTGGCATTTCTGCGCTATAGTCCAAAGATACAGCCCCATTCCTTTGATACCGATGCATACTTAGCATAGAGTTGTTGTTAGTCTTGCGAGTACTTTGGATGAGTACTCATGGTTGCTTTGCTACCTTTTCCCCTTTACCCGATTGCTGCGATCAGATGACGAAGCCCAGGAGCCAGTTGATCCCACTGACGACTACTTCTACACCGACAGAGCCTACTACTACATGGAGACCGGCGACCAGGAGTAGTTAGGAGGCCCTAGGCTGAAGGCCTGCGCCTTTTTTTATCTAGTTATCATTGTTTTGCTAACCTTCTTAAGGCAAATTTGTTTATCTTATGTCTGTACTCAGATGGTGTTGCTTCCGCTGACTTGTGTATTCGAGCCTTCATGGCTCTGACTTGTAATATAAAGCTTTATGTTTGAATTTGTGTCTAGAGTTGTGTTGTAATATCGTCCCCTGAGTCTCTGGTCTTGATCATGCGCATTTGCGTGTAAGATTAGTACACGATTAAGTCAGAGTCATCAAAAAATATGAAGGGGTTGGGTTGTTAGAAAGAGATAACAACACATGGCTTACACTCCTAATCCTAACTATGGATCATAGGGAGGAGTTGAAGGCATCTGAATACCGTCTACCACCGTCGGCCACCATGAGGGTAGTGTCGGCGGCATTTTGCATCCTTCACATCCGTCTCCCAACAGCTACTTCTTCCCCGACAAGCTCCGCGCCCCTGGAGGCTCACGGTGGCTGCATGGAAAATGTAACGAGAACAAATGTAAAGAGTGTTGTTGATTTGCTTTATAGTTGGCAGAATGCCATTTTCTAACAAAAATGTGGACCATAAACTAGATAGGTATGCTCCAAGCACCCGATCGACATATATACCGTGGTACTACCTCTCTCTCAGTTTACAAGGCGTGCGCGTACCTCTAGATCGTCAATTTAACCAACCAAATATAAGTAATATATTACAAAAAATATACCAATATAAACTTCAGATGTTCTATTTTCAAAAAATTTAATTTTTGTGTTATATAGTTTATATTAGGGTGATCAAATTGGCAACCTAGGTATACGCGTAGGACTTGTAAACTGGGACGGGGGAGTATTTGGCAATATGAAAATAAAAGAAAAAAATAGCTCAAATGAGTGGCAAAATATAGTGGTCAAATCGGTTGGGCCGCCACACGCTCCGCGCCACCCACTGAGCATGCATGCCACCGCCACCTCCGGCTTCCCTCCTAAGCTTAACCCACCGCGCGCCACGGGACGATCCGCCCAAAAATAGCCGGCGTCCGTTGCATATAAACACCACGGCGAGGCCCTCATAGCCACACCACCACCGCCATCTCCATCTTCTCAAGCCAACAAGCATCCATCCATCCATCCATCGCCAAGCTCGCGCAAGCACCCACCGGTCCGATCCAATTCCAACCAAGCCAAAGCCAAAGCCAAAGCCAAGCCAACAATAACAATGGCCCGCGCCGCTGTCTTCATCGTCGCCCTCCTCCTGGTCGCCGTCGCGGTGGCGCCATTCGCCGAAGCCAAGGGCAAGAAGGCCAAGGCCGAGAAGAAGGCCGAAGCGCCCGCACCCTCCGCCAGCGCGCCCGCCGACGCGCCCGCCGCCGACTCGCCAGCCTCCGAGCCCTCCGCTGCGGATGCACCGGAGCCCAGCAGCTCCAGCACCTCCGACTGAGGATCCACCGGACAGAGATGAGATGAGATGAGATGGGTCTAGAGCAATGATCCATCCGTCCGTCCGTCCGTCGCCATGGCCTCTTTCCCTCGATCAGTTGTAATAATAATGCGTACGTGCTGATCCATATGTGTCACGTACGCCGCCCAAAGCTTTTCCTTTTCTTTTCTTTATTTATATGCCATTGTTTTTGTATTAGGGGAACATTCATTCCCTAATTCTGAGATCAATCAATTTTTGTCTTTCTTTTGCCAATGTCGATCGTGTAATTAAGGGCATTAATCAGCTTGGCTCTCAACATGAGTACGTAAGATTTGTTCTTCATTCAGTTTTAGCCTTCTTGTCCTGCGAGTGATGCGATTGCAAACAAACAATAAAATAAATTAAAGAGAAAACAATTATAATTAAGAAGCCATGCACACCTGTCATAAACGAAAGAGACGGGTTTTAAAACGCCTACAAAATGGGCACTTTTCTGATCGACATGCATGATATATTCTTTTTCGCAAAAAATAAGAAATGCTGAAAAAGTGATAAGTTTTCGGTCAGTTTTTTGTACTAAAGTTAGTATAAAGTTGGGTCATCTATTTTAGAACGAGGGAGTACTTGTCAGACCAGGTTGGTCGAAAAGTGCTAGTTTTTCTTTGTTAAATACTCGTCCATGAGTCCTGACAACTGACTAGGTTTAGATATTGAGAACGAGAGTGGCATGCACTTGAAGAACTGATCCATCTTCCATCAGCCAAAAAAGGTAGTCTATCTTGATCAAAGTTGTATGTTTCGTCTAACGCTGGATCCCATCCTGTGTGGCCGCGTTCATTTGAGCCCAAACAGACACATGACCCAGCCCAAAGCGCAACCCCTTCCTCAAAATTTGTCTGCTTTCGGTCCGGCTTGACCCATTCCAGGCTCATAGTTAGGCCAGCTTTGCTGTCACGTGGACAACGAATGGACAGGCACGCGTCCTCTCCACGCCCGCGTGTCGGTGGTCCAACTACCTCCCAACATTTGTAGTCAATGCACACGGGTGGTTGGGCCGGCAAAATAGGTACGCTGTGGATTCGCAACCGTAGGACACTTGGTTTCAAAATGAGCACGACATGCGCCATGCCACCTATTTTGCCGGTCGTAGTCGTAGCCCGTCCAGCGTGTCCCACAGTGCGCGCGCGCCGAGCGAGCCAAACGTGCGCAGCCGCACACGAATCTATGGCCTGACGCCAACGCCGTCTCCATCCCCATCGCCGCCATCCCCGCAACCTCCCGCCATGACCATGACGGCCGAGGAGGAGGAGCGGCTGTCATGGAGGACTCCGAGAGGGAGTACAGGCGGCAGCATGCAGGAGGAGGTTCAATAGATTTGCTTCATCTTCAGGTTTCAGTGCATGTGCATAGACGATCCATCTTGTTGCGTGTGTGCGCGCACGCACACGCTTTACTTCAAATTTGAACTAAAACCATGACGAGTAAATCGGAACGGAGGGAGTAGTATGGTTCAACAGAAAAATATCACGCTAGCTCGCCCATACTAACATATCATATTCAGGCAGGTCAAAATTCAGTTAGTCGGGACAAGAAAGATGATCCCTCCCTTCCCTTCCCTTCCCTTGCAGTAAGGGAAAGTTGTGGCTACTCTCAGGTGTAGGTACACCCGAGTTTGTAAAACTTTGAAAAATGTGATAAAACAAGGTCCAAAAAATCTGAAATCCTTGAGACAACAAGCTTCATCAAGTGTTTGAACTTTTTGCAAAGTTTCAGCTAAAAACAACATCCAAGGAGCTCTCACAAAAAAAAACAAAATCAATGCTCAAACAATGCTCAAACAGTGCGCAAACTTAGAACATTGATTTTGTTTTTGTTTTTTTTTGCCGAGAGCTCCTCTGATGTTTTTTTCCGCTGAATTCTTGCAAAAAGCTTGAACATTTGATGAAGTTTCATGTCCCCAAACTGCAGATTTTTTTGACATTGTTTGATCATGTTTTTCTTTTTTTTTCAAACTCGGGTGTACCTACACCCGAGAGTAGAAAAGCTGGTCTCTTGCAGTAACAAGTAGGGGTAACAACTCCATGCATGTTTGGAATCGCAACAAACCAAAGGCGATCGAGCCAATAAATACTTGATTAACAAGGCAAGGTTAGTTCAGACATTGACCAAGTCTCTCATACTCAAGATGAAAAGAGAGGAGACAAAACATAATTAGGAAGCACAACTAGAGGAGTGAAATCTCTGTATATGAGGTGAGGTCAGGCAAAGTAAAACTCAACATACAGACATAAAAAGAGTAGATGCAGACCATAGCAAAAACTTAAGCAAGCAAAAAAAAAACATCTTTCCACATCCGTGTATCTCAGCAGAAAAAAAAATGTGTAACTCACTTCTGAATGGGCTGCACCAGCTACGGTTTCTCCAGTTCAACACAACATACCACGCTCATGCTAACATATTCAGGTGGAAATTCAGTGTGACAGGAAACAACATGCTTGCTGTAACAAGTACTACTAATGTCTAGAACTACAACTACATGCTTGGAATCACAACCAACCAAATGCAAGTCAATACTTCATTAACCAAGCAAGATTATTTCAGCCATCGACTAGGTCACACTAAAGATGAAAGGAAAAGAGACAAAACAGAAGAGTGATATCTTCACTTGTCAGTCGGAAGCCGGGACAAACAGTTATACTTACTCTAGAACAAAAATTCAGTACAAACAGGAATTATATAGCATATTCACTTGTTCGTTTTCTACAATGAGGATCTCTCACAAGCAGTCCAAAAGAAACAGCAAGAACAATGGCCGATTCAGGGACACAACTTTTAACTAGGGAAGAACTCCCACACACACAGAAATAAAAAAAAGGGGGAAGCAGAACTAGGAGGAGTGCAATCTCTATATATAGATCAGGCAAAGTAATATTGTCAAGAAAAAAAAAGGAGACCAGGCAAAGTAAAACTCCACAATGAGGAAAAATTTAAGCAAGCATAAACCCCTCTTTCGGCATTCATGCATCTCTTCTCAGCTATAGATAGAAAACATAGGGGTTTACCCAATCAATCTCATTCCACTAGCAACATATATAAATAGGTATAGTTCAGTTTCGATTAAAGGGATCCTAGAAAGAGAAATTAGAGTTCCTTACCCACTGGACAGACATAGAACCTTCGGAGCTAACAACAACCATAGGTAGCAGTTTTTTTCCCTGAGCCACACATCAAACCATATGTAGAGAACTTTAAGATGAAACATGCATATATATATATATATTCTTCACTAATTCAGATAGGGTCATCATGGGCCACACTAGGTACTAATTCAGATAGCTGTGCTGCTCAGCCAGAGCCAAACTGGTTGCCACCATACCAGCATCAATGCGAGTGCATAACTTGTGTTCGCATATCAGTTTGAGCCGCTCAGCTCGACGTTGCACCTGTCTGCACGCCACGAGAGTAGTAGATGCCCAGCCATCACCACATCTTCACCTTGGCTGCTAGCCATCTCATTCTCAAGAACGTACAGGCGGCAGTGAGTCGGTGTATATGAAATGGAGCAAGGACTTGAAGACGTGAGCTTCCATCTCAAGGATTTCAATCAGGCTATATCTCAGTTTTCTCCTTGATGGTGCCGAGGAGCTCCGCCTTGAACATGGATGACCTTGCAGCAAGCACGAGCCTATGAGCCGAGAACCTCTCCCCGAGGTGTAGATGTATTACTTTCTTTCTTTCTTTCTTTCTTTTCCGTTTCTCTCTTGTATTTGAAAATACTAAGATGGTATATAGCACCAGCCAGGTGAGGTGATAGATCGAGTCCACAAAAACAACATTGATCGAAATGCATGCACTTGTCCAAATGGATGAGTGATGGAGCTAGAGCCAGAGTTAGATGGATCGACCGTCTATTTTTTTGGGCCACCTTTAATTAGCCATAGCCAAAATTAGGTAGATGCATCGACGGATCGGCCGGAGATAGAGACATGCATGCATGCATGTTATTAGCTAGAGGTATATATGAATGTTGCTCTTGTACCTAATATAATATAATGAACTAGAGGAGAATCATCGAATCCGATGGCGATGAGGAGGAGAAGCTGGGAGACGACGGTGACCTTGTGCCTGTTGTTGTCGTTGCTGCTGCTGGCGGCGACGGTGACGGCGAATATCAGAGAGGAGGTGTACACGGAGGACGACGAGAGACGGCATGAGGCCCTCTTCCACCGCGGCGGCCCCGCCCCCTTGGGCTCGCGCTCGGCGCATGCTCCTCCACCCGACTAGTGATGATGATGATGATAATGATGATGATTTTTAATCTACTGGAGTATATATAAATACTACTCTGGAGGAGAGGGGTGCATGCTCCTCCACCCGATTGGTGATGATGATGATGATGATGATGATTTTGAATCTACTGGAGTATATATAAATACTCCCTCCGTTCCTAAATATAAGGTGTATTAGTTTTTCAAAAATTCAACTGTTGTCTATGTTTGACCAACTTTACAACAAAATATATAAAGACTTATAATACTAAATATATAAAATGTAAAAATATAGTTCATGATGAATCTAGTGATAATGATTTGGTATTCTAGATATTGATATTTTTGTCTATAAACTTGGTCAAACTTAGAGAAGTTTAACTTTTTAGAAAAATAATACACCTTATATTGAGGAACGGAGGGAGTACTGCTCTGGAGGAGAGGAGTATGTACGTACTAGTTAATTGTTAATTGTAAGTAAGCATTCTATAATTTATTCATTTTTTATCTAACTATGTACTATTGTTAATTCAACAAAACCATTTTAAACTGATTTCACCTGTCAGAAGCAATATGTGTATTCATTCAATTATAAAAACAAGGCATTTATGATCAAAATAATTGACAAATGTGCATTATATGTGTCTAGAGCTTGACCACTCGAAAAGCCACCAAAAAGTCTTGCGGTACCTTAATACAAGGCAGTGAAGTTTACGTGCATTTAGATTTCCTCGCCAATGCAGTGCTACACGTACGACAACTTTCCATCCGATGTTGTACGACATTAGTCATTCACCCTTGGATGAAGCCATTACTTTAGGAATAGACGTAGGATCATTTTTTTTTTGAAACTGGAATAGACGTAGGATCATCATGCTGTATGCAAATTCGATGAACTTAGTCGTAAGCAAAGCAATTTCCATGCTGCATCTACACCCTCACATGCTTATACGTGAAACTATATTAATTAAGGCTACATTGACGACGGAAACCTACCTTGTACTCATCTCGATCTGCCTGAGGTTGTACCTTATCGGCCTGATGTTGGCTGGCAAGGGTAGCGTTGGAGGATGGATAAGGATAATATGTAGCAGCCGCCGTGAGGACTCCGGCGCCCTGTCAAATCAACACATGATATTCCCTACAAATATCTCATCTTTGATATGATGCCTCATTCTGCAATGCTAGCTTCATATAAGAGCATCTTCAACGGACCGATCCAAACTGACGGTGATTTCGTCTGTTTTTGTCCGTTTGGGTCGGTCAGACGGACAAGAGTGTCCGTTTCCGCGTTTGGATCGGCGCGTGTGCCCAACGCTGGCGCGACCCATTTCGACGGCGTAAAAAAACAGAATGCATGCATATTTAACATAAAAACTAAATTAATTAAACATTAAAGCCGGCCACGAAGGCCGGCGGGAGTCCATGCGTCCACATTAGCATTTAAGAAAAATAAAAACAAACTAAAAACTAGGTGCTGGCGCGCTGCACTAGGCGTCGTCGTCGTCGTCCTCGGGGTCCGTGACGTCAGACGATGAGCGTCGGCGCCGGACCGGCCCAGCTGAACGCCGTGTTCCAGAGCGCGGCCATGTCGGGTGCGGGTTGTGCTGGCGCTGGCAGTGCCGCCGCCTGGGCCGCTGCGGCCTGGTGCACCTCCTCCTTGGCCTCGAGCCACTCGGCCTCGGCGTCGCGCTCAAACATCTCGAGGTACTCGCCCTCGCGGCGCTCCTCGGCCACCCGGATCTGCCGCCAGTGCTCGAGGTACGCCGTCTCTTGCTCCAGCGTGGCCTGCATCCAGACCGGCGGCGCCCTCACCCACTCGCGCACTACTCCCGTCCAGGAGTAGCGCTCGATGGGCTCCGGCTTCGGCTCCAGCTGCGGTTCGGCTTTGGCGAGGCGGCGGGGTGGGGACGGCGGGGCCACCGGCGGCACCACGCAGTCGCCGGCCGCGGAGGGGGCCATGGCCTGCGCCATGGCCGCCTCGTACTAAGCTTCTTCTTCTTCTGCCGCCTCCGCCCTGTGCCGCTTGTCGTGGTTCTAAGTCTGAAAGTAGAATGGGAGGTAAGTATGGAAAGGCAAGGTTCTAGCTATGGAGTAGTTGTACACACGGGTGTTTAGCGAGTTCAGGCCCTTCTCTGAGGAAGTAACAGCCCTACGTCTCGGAGCCCGGAGGCGGTCGACTGATCTCTGTGTATATGAGTTACAGGGGTGCGAACCCTTCTACCAGTGGAGGGGGGTGGCTTATATAGAGGACGCCAGGACCCCAACTAGCCCATATAGAGGAGGGTTAAAGTACATTAAGGCTGGGCGTTACTGGTAACGCCCTACATAAAGTGTCATCATGACCATTAAGACTATTCAATTACAGACCGTTTGGATGCAGAGTAGATCCTGAACTTCTGATGGTCGAGTGCATCTTCATGGTCGAGTGTCTTCTAGCCAGTCGAGTGGAGTCTCCCTTGGTCGAGTGGAACTTCTCTTGGTCGACTGGAAGATCGACTGTGAATCCTGTTACGTGACTGTGACACAGCTGAATTCTGATCTCCTGCTGCCCGGAGCAAATCTCTGATCTGCATCAAGCCTCTTCCAGCCTCTGACTGAGAGGGCTGAATTGACTCCGCTATGCGGGCTGCGGCTGCCAAATTCTGAATTGGGGTTCGATATACCTGAGTTGGTTGCGGAAAGAGCTGACGTCGATTGGAGTTAGTCGCTCGTTGACGCGCACGCTCGTCGAGTGCTCGCTGAAGGTTCTCCAGTCGAGTGCGTTCAGCCAGGTTGGCTAAACGCGCCTCTTCCAGGGCACGAGCCTCAGGAGTTTCTCCTGCAATGGGAGTATGCAGGGCATCCATGTTCCGGCGGCGAAGTTCTTCCCTCTGCTGGGAAGTGAGCGGCTCGGGTTGGTACTCTTCATGGGCTTGAGCAGGGTCGTCCTCGTCGTCCATCCCGTCGCCGCGGGGGAAACCGGGAGGGCTACGGGGCCCATCGACCATCAGGACCTCCGCCGCCGGATCACTGCTATCGCACTCGGATGCAGTCTCTACGGAGCCAGTCGACAGGTCGAACAGGCCGTAGAGAGATTCGTCGGGCTCAATCGCCGCGACTTGGGTGGTGGCCGATTGGCGAGCCACTGCGTGTCTCACCCATCGCTGGAGCCTCGACCGACCGGAGCGCTTGCGCTGGTGGGAGACAGGGAGGAAGGACAGCGCAGGAGTCGACCGGTATGGGGTCGACGGCTGCCGCAGCAAGACGCCGAGGACACATGCCCGAAAGTGCGTCGCCCCGCGGACGGGGAGCGCGTCGATGTCGAGTGGTGCCTCCTGGAGCCAAGCGGAGTCGTCGGCGATGAAAGTGAGCGCACCGAGACAGATCTCGTGGCCCTCGACCAGAGCTCCGTCGGAAACCATGATGAAGGCGATCGGACAAATTGCAACTTCTCCAAAAAAGTCGCTAAGACACCTGCCCCATGGTGGGCGCCAACTGTCGTGGTTCTAAGTCTGACAGTAGAATGGGGGGTAAGTATGGAAAGGCAAGGTCCTAGCTATGGAGTAGTTGTACACACGGGTATTTAGCGAGTTCAGGCCCTTCTCTGAGGAAGTAACAGCCCTACGTCTCGGAGCCCGGAGGCGGTCGACTGATCTCTGTGTATATGAGTTATAGGGGTGCGAACCCTTCTACCAGTGGAGGGGGGTGGCTTATATAGAGGACGCCAGGACCTCAGCCAGCCCACGTAGAGAAGGGTTAAAGTACATTAAGGCTGGGCATTACTGGTAACGCCCTACATAAAATGTCATCATGACCATTAAGACTATTCAATTACAGACCGTTTGGATGCAGAGTAGATCCTGAACTTCTGATGGTCGAGTGCATCTTCATGGTCGAGTGTCTTCTAGCCAGTCGAGTGGAGTCTCCCTTGGTCGAGTGGAACTTCTCTTGGTCGACTGGAAGGTAGCTTCGTATGATGATGTCCTTGGGCATGGTATCCTAGATAGGTCCATGACCCTACCCTAGGTACATAACCTCATCATTAGCCTCCGAATGGATCGAGGTTCGAGTGAGGAAGGAGTTGACGATTTTCTCCGACTTGTTTACTGTACTTTGATTATGTCGTATCTTGGATCGGCGATTCTTCTTTCGGCGTTGGTGTCGACTTTTACTTCAGTCGCCTTGATCTGTTCTTATCTTTTGTCGAGTGAACTTTTGAACTTTGGTGAACTTCCGAGCGACGGATCGCCGGAAGGATATCGTCTGACAGATTGATCTGCTGTTAGCGGATTTTGCGGGATCTAAAATTTGGGAAGCGCGCGAAGCGGGGCGATCCGCGGCAATCGGGCAGGATAAGGCATGGACACCTCGATTTCCGCGCCGCCTTTTTCGCCACGTATCGTACGTGTGCGACTGTTTCGGGATGTGACCGATCTGCTCGGACCCACTCGTTAGCCACTCGGAAGCGCCCTTATATAAAGCGTCGGGGGTGAGTTTTTGAACAGTGCCTCCCCATTCTCCTCTCTTCCCTCTCTGCCTCCGCCCACGGCGCCTGCTCTTACCTCCGCCTTATCCACCTCTCGAGCGCTTCACCGGCGATAATGGTGAAGGAGAAGACGGCGGCTCTAGAGCGCGCGAAGAAGGCGACGGCGACGGGGCAAGCGAAGGGCAGACCGTCCAGTCGGGGCGGATCTTCGTCAAGGTCCCGCCTGCCGAAGGGTTGGGTCCAAGGGGATTGGATCCGCTCGACCATCACTGAGAGGGACCTCAACGACCTGGCCAATGAGGGATTGATCTCTCACGGGTCAGCGAGGCTCCCGGGGTCCGAGTGTCAACCGCAGCCGCAGGAGGGTGAGTGCGTTCTCTTAGCCACTCACATAGATCGTGGTTTTTCTCTGCCGCCGGTGTGTTTTTCCGTGGGTTTATGAATTTCTTTGGGGCGCAACTCCACCATTTCAATCCCAATTCCATCGCCTATCTTGCTGCCTTTGTGTCCATGTGCAAGAACTTCCTGGGTTGTCGACCGCACTGGGGTCTCTTCAAGCACATATTCACCTGTCGGTCGCAGACAGTAAAAAAGGCGAGTCCGGGTGATGATAGGACCAAGGTTATATAGATGTGCGGGGGTCTTGGGATTCAGTTGAGAAACAAGAGCACTTTCCCGACCATGACCCTTCCTGAGTCGGTCAGAGGGTGGCAGTCGACTTGGTTCTATTGCCAAGACCAGTCGACGCCAGGGCAGTCGACTGGTCTCCCTCCGTTCTCCATGGACCGAGTGGACAAACCGTCTTCTCTGAAGGTGCCTCCTGAGGAGAAAGCCGAGGTAAAAATGTTGGTGGAGCGCATGGTCCAACTCGTTCGGGATGGAGTGACGGGCATGGATCTTCTGGAAGTCTTCCTTAGGCGGCGCATCCAACCGCTCCAGTACCGAGGCCACCCGATGTGGCTGTACTGTGGTACCGAAGACACCACTCGGGTCCATCCAGAGGCAGTCGACGACGCCACGCTGGAGAGGTGGGTAACCACCATCACAGGGAACAAGGACAACCCTCGAGGAGCGAGGAGGATCCCGCCACTCGACTGTACCTATACGCCGGACAAGGTATGGCCGCTTATCTTCGAGTGTAATTTTGTTTTATCCATCCTGCTTTGCTGTGAACTGATCGAGTGATCTTCATTTTGCTTTGTTGCTTGTCTGACAGGTCACCACTGAATTGTACTCGATGCCCAATGGGGCGTAGACGCCGACTGAGGAGGAGGAAGGAAGCGGGGGTGAAAGCCCAGAGGAGTGGGATTCGGATGCTGACGACGACGATGAGGGTGACGACTCTGGTGAGGAGGAAGAAGAGGAGGAGGAGGAGGAAGTTGCACCTCCCCGCTCGGAAAGACGCTCGAAGCTTGTCCATGATCCAGCGACTGAGCGGGGTAAGGGGGTCGCAACCGCTTCCCAGTCGACCAAGCGCCCTCGGACCACTTCTCCGGCGCCGACTGAGAAGGCTCCGAAGCAATCTCGAGTGGCACCGTCGAAGCCTGCAAAGGTCTTGCCAAAGATGAAGATGGTGATCCCCACTATCTCAGGGTAATGGTAGTTTTGAGCTTTCCCTGTTTCATGAACTTGTTCTTGGTCGACTCATGGGCCAATCGACTGACTTTTGGAACTGCAGCGCTGCTACTTCTGATACTTCGGCCAAGGCTGAAGACCACGAGATGGAGGATGCTGCTACCTCGCAACCTGGTATGATTCTTGTGATGCCGTTTTCAGTCGATTGACTTATTGTCTCTAATTTTGATTCTTTCTGCAGCTTCATCTAACATTGTTATTGACCTTCCTGACGACGACGACGAAGAACTACCGAGGCAAAGGAGGAGCAAGAAAACGCCTGCTGGCAAGGCGACTCGAGATGTGCCAGCACCCGAGACGTTGGTCGTGGAGGGAGACAATGTCACTCGACCTACCGTAACCTTCGCGGTGCCGTTGACGAGTGCTCGCCCTTCATCGTCGAGTGCTGCTCAACCCTCGCTTTTCTCCACCTACCCCGTTCCAGAAGACCAAGCCAGTGCTGCTAGAGAAGCGATACGCCAAGCGGGGGTCATGATGGAGCAAGTGAAGGCAATTCGAGAAGCCAGCCACGCAGCCTATGACGCCAGTTCGGCACTCCAGAGTATTGTTCAGGTCAGTCGGTCACTGCCTGTTCTTCTTTCTGAAATTCCTAGAGTCTGTCCTACACCCACTGGGTGTGTGTCGATTGAAATTCCGGGTTAGTGGGGGCACGCTGAGTGCACCCACTGGGTGTAGTCCCCAAGGCTATGGTGGACTGCTGGCAGTCGACCATAGTCTTTATGCTTTTGAGTTTTTCTTTACTCGACAAGGTCGAATAGATTCATAAACCGGTGGGGGCACGCTGAGTGCACCCACTGGGTGTAGTCCCCGAGACTGTGGTTGACTGCTGGCAGTCGACTATAGTCTAAAGAACATTGCCTCGTTTTTTTGTTGGTCGACTGGTCGACTCTTGATGAAACTAGTGGGGGCACACTGAGTGCACCCACTGGGTTTAGTCCCCGAGACTATGGTCGAATGTTTGCATTCGGCCGTAGTCTTAGAAACACTATGATTTTTCCTTACTCACTTGGAAGTGAATTGTCTTTGACGTCTGTTGATTGGTTCTTCGTAGAAATCCTGTGACCTTGCGGCTCGTTATACTAAGTTGGAGAACAAACACATTCAGCTCGAGCTCGATCTGAAACTGGCCCAAGAGAACTTGACGAAGGCGAAGGAGGAAGCTAAAGGTATGCTTGGTGAGGCCTTTGACGACTGCCTTTGCATCTCACTTGTTTCCGAATCTAATCTCACTGTAACTTTGTAGGCAAAGTGAGGGACGCCCTGAAGAAACAAGAGCTTGACTTGGCTGAAATGCAAAAAACTGCTTTAGAGAAGACCAGGCTAGCGGATGAGAAGCTGGCTTCAGTGACTAAGCTTGAAGAAGAAAACACCAATCTGAAAGCTGCTCTCGATGCTGCCAACCAGGAGGTCACTCGACTGAAAAGCGACAAGACCACCCTGAACGACAGGGCCAGTGAGTTGAAGAGAAAGAAGAATGATCTAGAGGCTTATCTGGGTGGACTCGCCGAGAAGTTGTTCCTCATGCTTGAAGGTAATCCTTTGTATCAAACAAATATTTCAATTGTAACCTCTGGCTGTTTGTCTTGACTCGGTGGTTGTGCTTGCAGAATTTTGTCAGAACTTTGAAGAGGAGACTGGTCGACTGGAAGTAAACCTGGACCCCATCAACTCTCCCGTGAAAGATGAAGCCGCCATGAACGTGCTCCGACTTGAATCTCGTGTTGCTGCCGTCATCGATTATCTCGCAAGGCTGAAGGTCGCAACTTCCCGCATTGACACAACACTCTGGCCAAGAGAGACACTCCAGAACGACCTCGAATCTTTGATGACTCGACTGAACGAGGTCCCAAGTCGAGTGCAAGAGTGGAAGAAATCTTCGGCCAGGTGCGGCGGGGATGTTGCTCTATCTCTGGTCCGCGTTCACTGCAAGGATGCACGAGAGGACAAGCTGGTGGCTCTCAGGGTGGCCAACACCAAGAAGCACGATTTCAGATCTTTCATGGAGACCTTCATTGCCGCTGCCACTCGGATTGCAGATGGAATTGATCTGGACGAGTTTGTGGCACCTTCCAGCCCTCCACAGGAGGGGTAAAAAACTTCTGAGCTTGATACTTTAAATTTGCCTCGGTATGCCGAGTGGGTTTTGTAACCGATAAACCTTAACAGGCTTAGCGCCTGAGCACTTTCGGTTCCGTTAGGTATTATCCGAACTTGGGTTCGTCACTGAATATGCTCGCATTTGGTTTGAGGCGTCCTTTGCAGGTTGAAGCAAAGCGCTTATTGCCATCGGCCTGCATCCTAATTCACTTAGGCGAGTACTGGGCTGTAGCTAAGTCTCCGAGTGAGACGTTTACCCTCCACTCAGTAGGATTTTAGATACTTAGGCGAGCACTTAGCTGCAGCTAAGCCCCCGAGTGGGAGGTCTGCTCTCCACTCGGTAGGGTTTCAGATACTTAGGCGAGCACTGGGCTGCAGCTAAGCCCCCGAGTGAGAGGTCTGCTCTTCACTCGGTAGGATTTCAGACACTTAGGCGGGCACTGGGCTGCAGCTAAGCCCCCCGAGTGGGAGGTTTGCTCTCCACTCGGTAGGATTTCAGATACTTAGGCGAGCACTGGGCTGCAGCTAAGCCCCCGAGTGGGAGGTCTGCTCTCCACTCG